>NW_016017384.1:2910499-3073725 GCF_000320565.1 Sphaerulina musiva SO2202
CGGAAAAAAAAAAAAAAAAAAAAAAAAAAAAAAAAAAAAAAAAAAAAAGAAAGAAAAGAAAAAAAGAAAAAGAAAAAGAAAAGAAAATACTAACCCCCAAACAATCCTGCAAACTCCTCCACCTCCCATCCTCCTCACTCGCCACCAGCCTCTGCCTCCACATCTCCCCAATCCACTCCAACGACCACGCGCTCGTGCGTACCAACAAGCTCCCACTATTCACAGGAAAGCAATCCGGCGTCATAATCAGATCAATCTCCTCCCTTCTGGTCACATCTTCATCCACGTGCTGCTGCTGCTCCAAAGCTTCTCGCACCACACTATCCAACGTAATAGAAAAATTCGTCACGATCAAATCATAATCGGTCCACCAGATCCATTCGTAAGAATTCTGACCGGCGAGTTTGTTTTGGATGATTTTGGCCATGGTGGTGAGGCGGTCCCAGTCTTTGCTGTAGGAGGGTTCACTGTTGCTGTTGCTGCTGCTACTTTTGTCAAAGTCCCAGACAATGTCATAATTATGTGTGGCGGCGTAGCGGAGTTTGTTGGAGATGACGAGGAGGTCGTAGGAGTTTGGTTTGTCGTTCATGGAGCCGAGGATGAATTTTGATGAGGAGGAGGCTGCTGATATGGTGGTCGTAGGGCTCCATATTGTTGGAGTGTCGGCAAGGGCAGCAGCATTGCTCAGAGGCTTCTGAGGGACGGGTGTGGGTGGGAGGATTTTGTGATTATCATTCTTCGCAGAGCGCACTCCATAACGGTAGGCTACGTATCCTTGGATGATGAAGGCGATGAGGAGCAGCAGTTGGCTTCGGTTGGGGACATGCGATCGATTTCTTCGATACTCCATGACGCCTGTACGAGCCATGCACTCGATTGTCCTTGGCGATGAGGTGGTGTATAGGGAGCTGCAACCCGAGTGAATGTTCCCATTCGCTCGAAGAATGTCAGTCAGGTAGTGCACGCAATATCAGCTCCGATGCGAGCGTCAGCCGTGGCTAATCACGGAGCGCTTCATAGCCATCCGTAACCCATATAACCTGCATGTGGCTTGCATGATGCTCCACGAGAGACCGCAAAGTACATTCAAGACCATCTGCTTCCAAGTCCGGATGATTGGGATTGCGCTTCCAGCCAATCATGAGAACTATACAGGCTGGGACGGCCAGCTGTTCAATCGCAGTCCATGCGACTTCTCGGCGCCAGCGATGTCTTGCCGTCTCTGGCTTTTCAATCTCGCCATCTCGCAGTGGCATGGGAAAGATAAGGTGTGTCGTTGTCATATAAAGTGGGAAGAGACGCCAGGCCGGAGATGGCGACGTGTAACTTTGTACCTCATTTGATACAAGTAGTCCAGGTATGGTATAGACAACTCCAGGTATAGTGGACATATATATGTACACGAGCTCTGCACTTCCGAATGAACCGAAGATCCTCGTCTACAAAGTCGGCGCATTCTCTGCACTCGTCGGCTCAGCAGCCATATCGACTTGCATTTGCCCTCCCGTAGGCGAAGCAGAAGTGGCCACAGAACGGTTCCTCCGCTCCTGCTTCTGCATTCTCTTCTCCTCCCTCCGCCAAATCCACACCGGTCTCCCGGCCTTCAATTTCACGTCCCTTAGGATCTGCTCCTTGATATCCGAAAGTACAGCCTTTCGATCTTGCTCTTGTGATGAATTTTCCGCGACTTGGCCATCTTCCTCCACTCCTTGTTCTTGCTCTGCTACAGATCGCTGCAGTGCAGCATCCCAATTGGCACTCCGACTTTTCCACATGCCAATCTTCAAGTCTGTCACAGTATCTGCTCTCTCCTGATCAGGCCTCGGGGCAGTATTTCTCACTAGTCCCATAAAGTCGTGTTGCACTTTCCCGGGCCACTCTTCTGCATACTCTGCATCGAGGGCATTGGACCATTTGACAGATATGCCATCCATGGTGAAGACAGGAGCCCTCAACAGTTTGATGTCCTTGAGCTCTGCTCCGGTGATGAAGTTACCCTTCTTCTTCAGGTTCATTGTAATACCTTCTTGCACTGCGCGGATAGGATCGAGCTCGGTGGGGTAGGGTTCGATGTATTGTTTCCAGTCGACTGGTTCCGTGGGAGTAGTGGTTGCCTGTGCGCGCATCTCTTCGGGAGCTCGTTGCTCTGCAGCCTTCACAGCTTTCTTGGCAAAGAGGATCTTCTTTCTCTTTAGCACCATGTGGTCCCGAACTACTTTTGCTTTCCGCCTCTTTTTATCTTCATCCATTCGTTGCTTCATTGGGTTGGTCTTATCCAGACTTCTTTCGAGATGCTCTCGGACCTGTGCATCCCATTCCGCAATCTTGGCTTCCAACTTTGCCATGCCACGCTCGTCGGTCACGGCCAGACTGCAGATCTCATCTATCATCTGCCTTTTCCGCGTTCGCGTCGCATTGCGCTGCTGTTGCGCCAAAAGCATCCCTTGCCGCTCCTGCCGCAATAAGATAGTAGCCAAGTCGGCTACGCTATTTGCCTTCTGGTCCATGACCATTTTGGCGCGCATCTTCTTCTTTTCCCGCTTGATGACGTCGAAGACGGTTTCCTTTTTGCATCCGCCTCGATTTTGCAGCTTCTCCTTTAGCTTCTCTATCTGCTTTTCGGTATATGGACGTTTGATCTCCTCGGTAAGTTCCCAATTCGTTTCGTGGAGCATACGGTATTCGCGCAGCAGCTCGAACAGCTGAAGACCTTGTCGTTGGTCGGGGACGGAGACGGTGAAGAGCGGTCGCCAGATGTCCTTGCGCAGCTTGGGAGGGTTATTATTGGCGCCTGCATCGGGCAGTTGGGACAAGTGCGATGGCTGTGAGTCGTACAGTCAGCATGATAGAGCGAGACATTGAAGTGATGGAATCGAGAGACATACTCGTAGGGTTCGTTCCAACGAGTATAGGACTTGGTTGGTGCGGATGTTAAAGTAGGCGTAAACATATTTTCCATGCCCGCGCGGTCCCAATTGGGCTGCGCGACTGCTCTTTTGCATGATGGAGGAGGATGAGAAAGAGAGAGAGGAGAGGATCACCTGCACTCCCGCCCAATGTGAAGGTGAAGGTGAAGGTGTGCGAGGACGAAGACGGGAGTTCGTACGGCCAGACGGCTTTCTGAGTGGAGAAACCCGCTTAACCTAAAGGAGATGCCCTCCTGAGTAAAGTATCTAGATACACCCTACCCACGCCACGTTACTACCTCCACCTCCTACTAGATAACTACCTAACAGCTCTGTATAAGCATCCCTATGGTAGGAGAAGTATCAAATCGTCCATACCCTCGGAATCTTCGTTATTGTGCTAGAAAAGACCACCTCACAAAGCGTAGTTGACAAGGAATCGACACATTGACTGTGAGATAATCCAGTGCACAGGCGCGATGTGGATTGATCCTGGTAGTTGGCTTGTACCACAGGTCTCGACAACAGCTTGCTGACAGGAGGAGATGCTTAAAGAGGATCTATCATTTGTGAGTGTAGAGCAAAGCCAATCTGAACTACCAAGATCAAGACGAGACTGCGGCCCCCGACTTGCTATAACAGTGCTGGTCTTCGTCGTTTCGCAATTGTCCCGTAGTCAAGCGCGAGCTCGACTGCAGATGTTTCCGACTCCTGGCTGAAAGACCCTCTAGTTGCAATATATCAAGCCTAGGCGTTGCTTTGAGTTTGGCTAACTGAGGTATGTTTAGCAGATATTCTTAACAGGCAGTGCAGCATCATTCGCATTAGCAATAAAACTATCTCGCCGATGCTGAATCCAGGCCTGGGTATTTCGATATACTGTAGCTCCGCTACGGAACCTTTCCAAGGTGCTGGTCATTGCATAAGCCCCAACTGGGTCGTATAAGATTCCGTCTAGCCTGTCAAACACTCCCTTAGCTGTGTAGCATATACTTCCAGCTGGCCGCTACAATTGATAGCCGCTATTATATATGGATTTCCATTGTACGCCAATGAAGGCTTGCGACAGTTCTGAAGCTGAAGATACCGCGAGCTCCTATAGCTCCATAAGACATAGCTTGGATCTTGGTCACATATGGCATCCTCGACGCGCTTTTGCCCTCTTGAAAGTTCGGGGGTACCCAAAGGTTTGGACAATTGGCCGAGGCGATATACTCCGTCCTCTTTCCGGACTATAGAGGATGGATTGACTCATAATGTAGACCTCTACTTCGTTGTCAGAGTACCAATCCCGGCCAGCACATACTCGACATGGGATTATCGTAGACGCAGACTCTACGTGCGCTCAAGTCGGGGCCACTACCGCTCGCCAGCTGATGTAGGCGACGATGATCCGATATCAGCAATCTCTATCGTCTTCGTTGCTCGATACCAATCGGTGCAATTACGCCTGGCGAACACCTGTAATCCAACTCTTTGAACGCTCGCTGCGTCAAACGCACTTTAGACAGCGTGTCCCTGAAGTGTGGAGGATAGTCGCGTGGCGTGTTGGTCTTGCCCCATTTCGCGGTAGAACATTGATCATTCTCGTTCGCGACCTGCGCGCTGGCATGCTCTCGCTGTCTTTTTCGCGGGAGGGCAGGAGTAGCTGAAGGCATGGGAGGCAGTAAGTGCGCTGGTGCGAAGCGCAGACATGTCGACGGTAGGTACCTGTATGCTGCAGAAGAGATGAGCGCGCAGTCGCTTGCCGCTGTTGACGCCTGTACATTCGTCGACGTCCCACAGAAGGAAGCCAAACTCGTCGAAACCAGCTGCGGCCTGCTAATGCCTGTATTCCGGGCCGACGGGACGTTCCCACAGACGGCAGCTGCCTAGCGACCGAGATGGGATCACGTGCACAGGGCTCGGTGTACTTCACATGTAACTTGGAAGTGCCGCCTCATCCTAGCAGAGTCTAGATATGTATCCAGCGCGCGATACCCTGCATTTAGCCGGGAGTGGATGCTCTTAAAGGTTGTGATTCCAACTCCCCATCTACATTCACTTCTCACGCCAGAACTTTGTCAGTTTTGACCGCAAACAACAATGGCAGCATTCCGTGTTCAGATGGATTTCAACGGAGGAGTGGACAAGTATCCGGCAAAATCACATGCGAGAAGGGTTGCAGAGAAGCTCAATGTCTGCGAAGGCGTCATCCTCCTGGCGGCCACGAACGCAAGAAATTGGCCCAACTCGGATATGCCAGCACCTTTTCGTCAAGATCGCTATTTCTACTACCTGACAGGATGCAACGAGGCTGATACGTTCGTCACCTATGATATTGGTGAAGATCTTTTGACATTATGGTTACCTACCATCGACAAGGCACGCGTCCTCTGGTATGGTCGAGGCAGCACTGTGGAGGAAGCGCTGGAGAAGTATGATATAGATGCAGCCCACTATATCAAGAGTAAGCCCGGTAGCTCGATCGACGAGCTCGCATTGAGAACATGTGTCAATGTCCACGGCACCAAACCCGTTGACACGAAGCCATTGCGGCATGCCATCGACGCGTGTAGAGTGATCAAGGATGAGCATGAGATCGCCTTGATCCGACGCGCCAACGACATCACAGCGGAGGCCCATATCAGTATCATGAAAGGTATACATACCTTCAAGACCGAGGCGGAAGTAGAAGCGGCCTACACGCAAGTGTGTATTGCAAAGAATGCGAAGACGCAAGCCTACGACCCTATAGTTGGCGCTGGGCCCAACGCAGCCGAATTGCACTACTCCCGGAACTCAGCAGCATTCGGCAATGGACAGACTATCGTTGTGGATGCTGGCTGCGAGGCCGGCAGATATGCTGCAGATGTGACTCGCACTCTTCCTCTAAATGCCAAGCATCTCGGCTACTGGCCCTCAAAGGAAGCGGAGAACATCTACAAGCTCGTGGAGAAGATACAGGAGGCCTGCATCAAGCAAGTGCTTCCTGGCAACCAGTTCGTGAAGACGTTCTGGTATGCCCATGAGCTGGTGATTGAAGGACTCTTGGAGCTCGGCATCCTCGTGGGTGGTTCAGTGGCCACCATCTACGCAGCGGGGACGTCGCAGGCATTTCTGCCGCACGGATTGGGCCATCATGTCGGGCTGGAAGTACATGATGTTTCGCCCGATTCACCTCCGCCACTCGCAGACGCGAGCATGGTACGTGCCCAGAAGCTGGAAAGTCTCAAAACGGCATTCACGTCCTGGAAGCCAGAATGGGCACCCCAATTTGATGAAGCAGCACTGGAAACTATATTAGCCATGAGTGAAGAAGGAGCGCTCAGTCCTTTGCTGCATGCTGTAGATGCCCCATTGCTGGAACCGGGAATGGTCATTACGGTGGAACCGGGGATCTACTTCAACAAGTTCTTACTCGACAATTTCTTTCTTAATGATCCAAAGCATCTGAAACATATTGATCTGAAGGTACTCGAGAGATATATGCAAGTCGGGGGTGTGCGCATCGAAGACGATATCTTAGTCACGAAGCACGGTTATGAGAATGTCACGACGGCGCCGAAGGGTGATGCGATGCTCAAGATTATTCGCGAGGCATCTGCATGAGCTAGCGTCGTTTCCATCTCGCTACAGTTGTGATCATTCTGAGTGGCTTGGGATGTTGTAGTCGCTCGCTAGTTGGACAAGTAAAGTGAAGCTTGTCATGGATGGCGGTCTTGCCGCATGTCTTCGAACTGAAAGAGCGAGATTTGCAACGTGCGCCGATGTGCTTTTGGATGAAACCCGTAGTAGGTAGTCGAGCATGGTGGTCGCGAATGCGAAGGGCAGATGTGGATGTGCTTGTATTGGAAGCCACCCTGGAGCCGAGGAATTCTCCATAGGTGTCGTAGGAGCGGCCGGCTTCTTGACTACCGGACGTATGTAAATGAAATGCAGGCTGCGAACAATGCGAAGCCGTCTGTCGAAGGTACCCACGTTGTCACGTATACCTCTTCTGCAACGCATCTCGAAACCAGAGGCCGATGCCTTTGCCGCACTTCCCAGTCCATGCCCTCATCATCTCCACCCGGCTCGGAGAGGCTTGTGAATGCAGGATTTACGCAAGTGCTATGTAGCGAGCGCAATATCACATGCTCAGCTGTACGTGCTCGCAAGACCTTCCTCATCCTGTAAACCATAGCCAGGAGTCTGCTTGAGTGTGACAAGTAGATGTTCGCCAAGTGCAGCACATCCTGCAATCGCGCAATCGCGCAAGTATTCGCGCCAAGTCTTCGATGGACGTCTCTCGGGGAGAGGCGGAAAGTGTATTGCTTCGACCACAGATAGCGTCATAGTAGCGCCAATGGGACTGGTCGGGTAAGGTTGATGGTCTTGTCTGGTTATTGGAGACGACTTTCTGTTCAATCTCCCTGCTTGGTCGAGTCGTTCGAATGCTTCGCCGAGGCCCTGCCTCAAGTCCAACTCTGCCATTGTTACCTTCACCAATGCCGAATCTTCCACTTCGCATAGGCTGAGGCATGTAAAAATCAGCTCTTAGCAAAGCCAGACTTGCCTTTCCGCTTGCCAAAGGTGACGCTTCGTGGTACGAACTGCAACGATGACATTGACTTCATCACAGCTTCGAGGGCGGGATCTTCATCTCGTGCTTTCGCTACATCCATGGAGCGCTGTTTCATTGGCAGCTCGTCTGGAACAGTCTCCTCAGTCTCTTGGCTAGCGCTTGTATCGTCTGTCATCTGAGTGGCCTGCGTGGCGGAGCTCGCCCTCCGTGCGCGGCTGCTTTTTCGATGGCCATCTGAGTCGATGCCACGCCTGAGCATAGTCCACTTCCCGTCAATCCCATTGTTGACGACTAGAAAATCGTAGTTCTTCGGATAATGATGTTTATCGACCAAATGACTTCTTCGCTTTTTCCAGTCGATGCAGACCTTGTCGCAGTCTTCCAAGAAGCAGGCAAAGGTTTTGTCACCCCTCTCGCGCTTGACGGCGATGATGGGGTCGTGGTTCTCGCTCAAGTGTAGCTGCAGGAAGTGCGATGTTGGGAAGTTCCTACGGCATTGCTTGCAACGATTGGTGTGTGAAGCGTTGTAGTGAGATTCGTAATCCGAATACGTTGGAAAGCTCATCGCCTTGTGCGGTGGCAATAGGCATCGGAAGACTGACTCTGTTCGTGTGAGCGCCGCCTCCTCCAGCTCGACATACTTGGGCGTATGACCCGCCTCCTCGACAGTAGCACTGGGCGCGTCCTCAGGGGTAGAGCCGTGTATAGACAGAGATGGTTCGCGGACTCGCTTGGCCATGATGTTGACAAAGTGAGCAGGCAGCAGCTACTACTAGTAAGTGTGAAGAACACCCCAAAGTCTGCCTTGAAGTGCAAGAAGTGAGCCTCAGCAGATCGTGTGAGCCTTGCGGAGCTTCCAGCGCGTTCCTCTTCGTGCTCTTGCTGTGAGGAGCGACACCAACACAACAACAACACCAACCAACCTAACGAGGGTTGTAGTCCGCAACAACAACCTCACTCACCATTTGGCGGTGCAGCGCGAGACTAGTCTGCCTCAAGGGGGTGGATCTTTTGCTTTCCTGTTCCTTCGGGCCGCCTTGGTCGCTCGAGCCAGCGGCTGCCAGCCTCCGTTAACTCACTAGTTGATCCACGGTCCACCACTACTCTTACCTCACCACCAACCTCGTCAACGACCACCTTTTCGACTGGCTGCACCAACACACAACCCCCGACCGCGCTACGACCGCCTCGCACTCGACGCTCCTCGACTACGATTCAATAGCGATACCCGCGTCGTCGCCGACGGCCGTTCCTCACCATCCACCATTGCTCACTTCACCACCACCGACAACAACGCCCACATTCATGGACTGCGCCCGTCCGGCCACGTTCACGCCTTTTGACCAATCCACTTAGCCTCCTCAACCCCAGTGACGGAACCGTCGTTGCCTTTTCCTCGTGGTTGCTATGAGCAACACGCAAGAATGGACATGGAACGCCCGCTCCGCCAACTGCTTGCGGACGAGCTCGCCGCTGAGCATACTGTCCAGTACATGCTGAACAACTTCCACGCACAGCATTTTGACGAAGTCAGGAATGCCTTCGCAGCCTATACCGCCTATGTCGCCGGCATCGTGCCCCTCGACTTCGAGCATGCCGAAGAGCACGAGTTGCGCTTGTGGTGTGCCCATTCGCTGGGCAGGAAGCGCTTCCACAAAGTGCTCAGGGATTTTAGAAAGAATGAACCGCAGGAGCATATCCAGACCAAATTCATAGTCAAGGCCTACCTGACCTGGCTCAAGCAGAGCGAGAAATTTTACCGCTCTTACATCGCCATGCTAAGCGATGCGGCTGGCGGAATCCACGAGCTCCAGCTCATTGCGCACCTCCCGACTGGGGACGGTGCTGGTCTCCACGCACCCAGAGACATCACACCATCCCGGCGCGACACGATTCTCAGCTCCTGTCATCGCGCTCTGATCAGTCTTGGGGATCTGTCTCGGTATCGCGCTAGTGAGAAGCTGGACAGACATCCTGACTTTGGTCGGGCCTTTGGCTACTACGGCCTGGCGACCACCATCAAGCCGTTTGCTGGAGTGGGCCACCATCAACAGGCCGTGATTTGCCTTGAGCAGCGCAATCACCTACGCGCGATCTACCATTTGTATCGCTCCATGACGGTGGCCGAGCCTCATCCCTTAGCCGAAAAGAATCTTCGTTTGGAGATCGACCAGGCCATTGCCGCATACGATAAAGGTGAACTCATTGTGAAGCGTGCACCGAACGACCCGGACGCAGCCAAGCTTTCACTTGTCGGTTGGTTCGTGCGACTTCAGAGCATGTGCTACCAAGGCAGGCCCTTCCGTGAACACGAGCAGCTCGAACGCGAGGTGCTTGCTCAGCTCTCCAATGTGCTCAAACAGCGACCATTGAACGGGGCTTTTTATCGCATGGTATCGGTCAATATTTCAGCTCAGCACATCGCTGGCGAACGCTTTCAGTGTAAGTGCGATCCAACTCTGCATTTGACCTCTCGCGCTGATCCACTTATCCCAGTGTTCAAGACCGAGGAGCTTCGGCTGAGCTTCCTGTTCTATCTTCGCCTGAACTTGAAAACCTTCACGACTCTTCTCAACCTCTTTTGCAACGACCTCCGGAACCTGCTCCGTGGCATGGTGACGCATGATCATCCCCTGATTTTCAAATTGACCGAAATATGCTGTCGGCTGTTGCCCCAACTGCGTGTTTATAACAACTGGCTCTTCACGATGGTTGAAATGCTTCACGGCGTGGCAAACTATGAGTTCGTCGCTGAATCTGTTGGCCAATTCTGGCCGATCTACGGCAGAGCCATCGACCTCATATGCCAGGCATTCCCAATTTGGGAGTTCGAGGATATGAACGTGGTCGAGTACCTGCTTGAGGAAGACGTGGAGACCCTTGGTTTCTTGCCGCTCCTGTCCGACACAATGCCTCAAACCCGCAAGACCTGGTTTAGTCAAGCCACAGGCAATCAAAAGCCGCGCTACTATGATCCGGGTGTTGTGCGTTTGTCGGTCAATGAAGAGATGCTTTATCGCATGTACGATTTCATGGCTGGCGGACTGAACATCGCTGAGATAGACATCACTCCAGTGCACATTCAACACCCAGGGACCAGGGTGTATTATGGAAGCCCAGACAACATTGAAGCCCTGACTTCGCCAGAGCCTGGATACCAACCAGAGCCGCCACCGAAAAAGACCGTCCAGCCCGAGCGTGTTAGCTATGCTACTGCAGCTGCGAAAGGACGCGCTGAGAAAGCCGTCCAGCGGCCAGTTCCGAGCGAGCCGACTATGGCTAAGATCCAGGCCCAGTTCGCTCAGGCTGCACGCATGGTCCACAATCTGGTCGAGGACGACGATGAAATTGCTCCGGTCAACGATGATAACAACCCAGTGACGCCGCCGCAGCTGCTCGCAACTGCACCAGCCATTGTCACCAATGGCGAGCTGCCGATGCATGGGCAGGATATGGCGTACGATATCTCGGTCAAATCTTCCCCAAAGATCGGAACGCCCTGGAATAATCACTACAATGCACGTCCCAAGGTGGCCTCCACATCCGCGGGAGCTTGGAGACGCCCAGATAACAGCCCAGCCGCGAACTTGACTGGACAAGCTGAGCGTCTTCATTCGGAACGCCTTCACACGGCCTCCAAATTCTCGGATGGACTCTCTGGAACTTCGTCGTTCCCGGCAGACCTGCCAACGGGCAGCATGGCCTCCCCAGTCAATGGCATCCCAGGTGGCCACGCTCGCGTCAACTCTGCGAGTAGTGCTCGCAGCAAGAATTCCCTCGGCACGGTCGACCCGTGGGCTTCCAGCCATCCGGTTGATCCATGGGCGCCCCGCGTCCTGTCTGATGGTCCCGAGATGACGTCCAGTCTGGACCAGAACAACATGTCGAGCATTCTTCTGTTCGGTGCTGGAAACAGCCCGTGGAGCACAGGCGTGCAGCCTGGCTTCGGCCATCCGCGCCAGCAGTTCGGTCCCGGTGGCTGATCGTAAGTCAAGCAGAGAAGCAATCCGCTTCTGACAGACCTCACCACCATTAGCATCCAGTAGAGGATAGATCTAGGCACCATGCTGCCCCGCCCGCACTTCACCTCCGAGCACTCATATACTGCAACAACTTCGACGACTTCTCTCTCTATCTCCACCCTCCTCCTCGCAAAAGAGGAACAGACTTGTGGACACCGACGCGATTGATTCTGCGAAGAAGTGCAATCACATTGGGCGACACGAGACTCCGAACGGGCCGCCATTCACGGCTGGCCGGTTTAATTATTGGAACGAGAGGAGAAGGCGCGAGACACTTGGCGTGCTTACCCACTGCGTGCGAGAGCGGCATCAGACGACAGGGCATGTCATGTATGCTTCCTGTGCTTTCTGAACCGCTCCCACTCGATTGCGAACATGCCATTGACTTGGAATGTTTCCAGCAGACTTTGATTCACAGTACGACAGACATTCGTTATGCGCAGGAGATTAACTAGGCAAAAGTAGGTACATGTAAACAGACAAAAAACAAATGGGAACAGAAAATTGCTTTGATACTGTGCAGTGGACTCGTGGGGCGTTGTGGAGTTTGCTGATGACACGAACCAACTGACTGACTGACGGGACGCACAAAGACGTGCAGTAAGGTACCATATAGGTTCCATTTCTCGTCTTTCTCCATCCTTTCACGCCGAACACATCCGCCACTTTTCGAAGCCATTCACCGCCTTCTTTCTCCACCTTCCGACCCTCATATTTTTCGACTGCCATGCCGAGACATTGCGAACGCTCCGAGACATGAACGTCCCACGTCTGACTGCCACTGTTCTTCTGGGCCTGTCCATTCGCGAGAGCTCACCTTCGCCGACATGAGCTGGGCAATTCCGGTTTCGGGTCATTTCAGTGATATCAAATGAGATTGGTTGCGCGCAGACATGCTGGCAGAGATACTCGGGCCGTCATAATAATGGTGCAGATGGGGATATGAGGCGCGTATTCGGCCATCTGGCACGAAGCTCAGCTAATGCTATTGCAGCCATGCTGAGTATTGAGCCGTGGCAGTACTACTGCACCGTACATTCGCTGGCTATGAGAGCTGCCCATGATTAGGATCCGTCGGGAATCGTGAGATGAGATCGCCTCGGAGCAGACTACAGGACATGGAAGTAGCTGGACTGGCGCTCATGGCTGACTGCAGCAGCAAGTGATACACCCACACCCACACCCACACACACACTTGTGCAAACGAGTTCGAGCTGTGGACATTGCAATACGCCCGCGAGTAGCCTTTGTGCTGGCTGCAAGAACATCAAGTATTGCTGTTTGAGCCCGAAGCTGCCCTGCGCGAAATCATACTGCTTTGAGCCTTCGAGCGCACTCGCCTGACGACGATGAACATGAGGACCAGGACAAGGAGGAGGGGAGTGACGACAAGAACAAGGATAAGGATCACGAGGACAATCACAAGGACACCAGTCGAGGATGAGATACATCAACGAATTCGAAATAGGGCATTCCATTTTCCCAACCCACGGACAGTCTGTCCAGGACTCCAGGACATCGCCAGTTTTTTTGATAGCGGTCCCACTACAGCGAAGGACCATATGTGGAAAATCCATCATCTTAGTCATCGATTACATATTCACGGACGTTTGGCCGAGCGGTTAAGGGTAAATATTAATCCATGTCCGGGAATACCACCTTTGCATACGGCAGTCACTAACGATAATTTCTTCCATCAGCGCCGTCTTAAGGTTAATGAATCTCTTCTCCCAGAGTTCTTCCTCGGCGGTTCGAAAGAGCGCAGGTTCGAGTCCTGCAGCGTTCAATTCGTACTCGTTTTTTTTTCTTGGAGTTGGAAAATGGAAGGGTAGAAGGGATGGATGGATTGGAAGTCATTTGATATTTTTTTTTCTTTGGCTCTGTTTGCTCTTGTCTTCTGACCTAGGTACCTACATGTACCGCACATTGTGAGAGTGGAGACATGGAAGAAATGCTTTGCAATTTTGGGGGGCTTTTTTTTACAGGTGGGTACTGACTGTACTGTGCCTTCTAACCATGTTCGACTTCGGAGAATTCGTCTATTTAGCCACCTCATCCTTCAGGTACCTATTCATCAGATGATGTTCTTCTTCTTCTGATGATGATTCATAGCTTGCTTGATCTGATCAGGCGTGCTCGCACTCTATGGTTTATGGTTCATGGTTCCATACTACTTTATCGAAACTATGTCCACATTACATGTACCTCTTTATCCAACCATGCTTTACTCTTTGTCATCACCTACTGCTATGAGTCACTAGTACACTGCGTGAGTCTGCTTTTAGGGTAACAGGTACGGACTGCAAGGATGAGGTATGGATTGATGAGGAAGGAGAGTAGGAGGGAGAGAGACAATACGGCTAGAAAGCACATGTACCTGACCATTCGAATTTGGAGGATAAGGTACTCGTCAATCAGGTATGCTACTAGGTAGTCCAAGAGATGATGTGATGAAGCCCTTTTGGTAATAAAAGTCTTTCGGTATTAAGCTCTAGGAGGTACCAAACTCCACAGAACTCCCCCCAACGGGACGGCGTGAAAAGCTTCTGTAGCAGCAAGGCAGTAAAGTCCAATGTAAGCTTTCCTGCCCGGACGTGACATGTAAAGATGAGGTAAGCAATACATATAGCGGGAGCGTCCTTCTACAGTACCTACCCTACCTTACCTATCTACCTACCTAGGTACCAGTGGTTTTGCACTACCAGACTTCATCAGATTCTCATTTGGTTGAAAAAGAAAGAAAGAGAAAGAAGACGTGAGGAACGAATTCTTTCCTTCGCTAGTGCTTGCAAGGCATCAGCATCAGCATCGGCATCGTCTCATGTAGACCGCATCTAGATCTGCTGTTGTCCATCAAGATCAGAGATTGGGTATAGGGACGGATACAAACCTTGGGGGAGTAGCGAGAGCCGTCCGTCTTTCAGTTAGTGGTGATAATATTAGAATTATCCGGCTTCTGATTGGGGGATTCTAGCTTTGCTCGTCGATATTATCAGGGAGTGGTAGAGCCACTGCGTCCGTTCTCTTTTTGGTCGGTGCTTGGAGTTAGACGCTGCGCTGACCTCTTCACCTCATGTGTGACGGTTTGAGCTTTGTCTATCGAGATGTCAGAGAGTGGTAGAGGATGGAGCAAGCTATACTTTCCGGTCTTTTTTCGCCTTGCGCTGCTGCTTGTAGTAATTCGGATAATCTCTCGCCTCACATGACGATTCCCGCTTGGCTCATCGATATCAGAGATTGGTGAAGGACGGATACGAACCTTGGGAGCAGCTATAGCCTCGGTTCTTCTTTGGACTTTCGCTGGTGCCGTTGGTCATCCCGCTGATCGGTCGCCTGATGTGACGGGTTTTGAGCTTTGCTCATCGATATCAGAGATTGGTAGAGGATGGTCACAAACCTTAGAGGCAGCAGGAAGGTATAGTATAAGTGTCTCCTGTCCCCGGATAGGATCCTGCTGCATCATCATCCTGCTTCAGCATCATCCCGCTTCAGCATCATCCTGCTTCAGCATCATCCTGCTTCAGCATCATCCCGCTTCAGCATCATCCCGCCTCATCATCATCATCATCATCGTCCTTCATACCCAACCTACTTCATACCCTTTGTTACGGATTGGATTCATCACATCGCGCAACAATGTTTTCGCTTCTCGTCTCGTCTCTCCTGGCAGCGACGGCTGCTATTGCAGCGCCTTCGTCGCACGACAAACGTGGCGAGGACTTGACGACATGGATGGAAGCCCAGCATCCCGTTGCCATCGACGGCATCTTCAACAACGTCGGTGAATCGGGCTGGCCCAAATCTCGCGAAAATGCTAAAGGGGCCGCGGCGGGAGTTTTTGTGGCCTCACCATCGAAGGTGAACCCCAACTACTACTACACCTGGTAAGTCATCATCGATCATCGATTATACTGGTCACTGACATTGATCTCTTTTCCTCTTTCTAGGACTCGCGATTCGGCCATAGCGATCAAGGCGCTCGTGGATGATTTCCTTGCCAATGAGACTCCAAAGGTCGAGGAGCAGATCCGCATCTATATTGACGCGCAGGCAATGATTCAGAACATCACCACCCCTTCCGGATCTACCTGCGATGGCGGACTCGGCGAGACCAGATTCCAGGTGAACATGACCGCGACCAATGATGACTGGCCTCGTCCTCAACGCGATGGACCCGCTCTTCGTGTGACCGCCCTAGTCGCATATGGTCGATACCTCTTGGATACCAAGCAAGAACACGCAGCGAAGACGAAGATTTGGCCAATCGTGCAGAATGATCTGGCCTACGTCTCGGAGAACTGGAATAAGAGCACGTATGACCTCTGGGAATCGATTGAAAGCTCTTCGATGTTCGCAACTGCGGTAAGTGAATTCATGTCTGCTGCGCCGCCTTTTTCTCCAAGAGACGACATACCCTTTACTCATACTTTCTTCTTCTCTGTAGGTCCAATACCGCGCTCTGGTGGAAGGCAATGGTTTCGCCGCGTCGATTGGAGAGAAATGCCCGAACTGCGAGTCGCAGGCACCACAAGTACTGTGCTTCCTCCAGTCATACTGGAACGGCAAGTACATGATTGCCAACACAGGCGGTGGACGGTCTGGAATCGACGTGCCCTCCATCTTGGCGAGTATCCACGTCTTCGACCCCGAGGCACCATGCGACGATACCAGTTTCCAGCCGTGCTCCGAAAAAGCGTTGGCCAACCACAAGATCGTCACGGACTCCTTCCGCGAGATCTTCCCCATGAACAAGGACGTTCCGGCCCACAAGGCGGTCGCTGTCGGTCGGTATCCCGAAGACGAGTACATGGGTGGAAATCCGTGGTATTTGAGCAATTTTGCCGCAGCGGAACAAATCTACGACGCCCTCGCTCAGTGGAAGCGCCAAGGAAAAATCGTAATCACCGAAGTGTCCTACCCGTTCTGGCAGGTGCATAATTCCACGGCACAGCTTGGGACATTCGAATCCTACACGCAAGACTTTAAGAATATGATCGAAATGATCGGTAGCTATGCCGAAAACTTCATGGAGGTTGCGCGCAAGTTCACTCCCAGCGACGGCTCGTTGACGGAGCAGTTTGACAAGAACAATGGTAAGCCGCAGTCGGCGAGGGACTTGACTTGGTCGTATGCGGCATTCATCTCGGCATATAATGCTCGAAAAGGTGCATTGCCTGCTTCGTGGGCAGCCGGACAGGTGAGTTGTTGTTCTTCTTCTTCTTGAGGGTGTGGTCGTCTTGTTCAAAAGTCCAGCTGCTAACACTTGTCAATCTCTAGTCCAAGGAGATTCTGCCGAGCGAGTGCGCTCCTACTTCAGCCAAAGGTGCTTGCAGTCCGCCGATGAAGATGGACTGGCCTCTGAATGACCGTAATAGCAAGTAATGTCAGGTAGTAGTATTGAGCGGCTGGGCGTGTTTTTCATGGCGTTGGGGCAGAGCCGAGAGCCGGGCGGCCCGGACGGGCCGTACCACTCCCGGCGATAGGCCATATGGGGTGCTTTTCTTCTTTTCATAATGGGGGACAGGAGGGACATGATCGAGACGTAGAGAGACATATACTCCACTCTACTACGATTGATGTCGTTACCTTATAGTGTGCCTTACCTTCTGATACTACTCTCTTTGTCGCCTACGGCCATTCCTACGTCCTACCAGTTCCCCGCCTATGCTTCCCCTTTTACCGCGGAGCCACGCCGCGACCTACTGTGAGCCGGGCCTATCCAATTGTCCACCCGAGGACGGTGATAGGAGAGAGGGCTTCACGGTGATAGTAGTTAGCCAGCGAATAGAGAACATGTTTTTTTGAGTCTTTTGGAGAACCTGTACCTGATAAGTATGCTGCTTAGGTAGAGGAGATGCTGTTGAAGAGATGCTGTTGAAGAGAACACCTCTACCTGTATCAACTACCTCCTACAGGTTTGATTGATTGATTGATACATCATTTATAAAGCCGCCTTAGAACACGAAGTGTTACGTAGCTCTACCCTAACAGTATGCGCTAGACATAAGTTACGTAGACCTAGCCGTAGGCTATGCGGAAAAGGCGGTTATTATGTTTAGGAGAAGAATTCAAAGAATACTACCCCGAGAGATAGGATTCAAAGAACGCTCTTTTTCCCCTAAGAGGTAGAATTCAAAGAATGCTTCTCCGATATTTGGCTAACCCCTGTCCGCTATCGGCCTTCTCCGATAAAAAACTCCTCTCTTTATACTAAGAGTAGGAGAAAATCGAAGGCTCGATAGAATAAGGGTAGCGCTAGTTTCTCTATCCGTATCGTATCTTAACGACCTCGTAGGATATAGGGGTATATTTCGTATATAGGGTCTCGCGCGTCTAGAAAGTAGTAGGCTATTAATCCTCCCTATACGCGCCGTATACCCCTTTTCCTAGCTCTTAAGAACACGTCTCTTTAAATCCCTTAGGCGATCTCGACTCGAGTATATCTCAGAAGGGAGGAGGGCGTTTTAAGTAGTAGTATTAGGATATACGCCGTCCTAGACTCGGTAGCGTAGTTAATAGCGACGCCGATGCACCTTTACAAGCCGATATTGAATCGCAGCTACCTCGTCGGCAAGGCATCTAGTTACGTCGATTCAAATTCTATACATACCTCTAGAGTCGTCAACTCTGTCTTGGACTAGGCGGCGGCGGCGGCGGCGGAGGGCGTCGATCGGGGGCAAAGGGGTGTACGCGCTGTCCACCCCGTCATCGACAGGAGGATCCATCGAAAAAAAGATACATGTCTTACCTCCTACAGGTACCTGTACATGTAATTGAGCGGCAGAAGTGATGACGAGGTGATTATAGAAGCCCACGACTTCTCTTATCGACTGCCATCCTGGGTCAGCAGCTCCCGTCCATATCTCCGCTCCTCATCGCGACTCTCAACTTTGCGCCGGACCGCATCACACATTCCTCAATAATGTGCGCGCCGTCTCCTTGCTTGCATCTTCACGGCCAGCATCGTAATGTGCTATGGATAACCATCCGGGAGCAGTCCTGACCCCAACTTCCTCTCCAAACGGTGCTCATCTCCCGTCACCACTACCACCATCACCACCACCACCTCCATATAGTCCGAAGCCTGCTGCTTCTGCTGCTCCAATAGTCTACTCGCGCGACTTTGCCTATGCCAACAACAAGCCTGTGATTGTTCTGCCGGCACGCATGGCCGCTACAAACATCGCAAACGCCAGCGCGAAGACCTTTGCAGAGTACGTTTCTTCCGCTTCTCTCCTTCCAAGGGTGCAAGTGAAGGACGCAAAAGAGCATGCGCTAGTCACAAGATGGAGTACTGGGGCGAAAGCCTGTTGAAGAGCATGTTGACTGAAAGGTTGCGCGAAAGGCTCCTCTCCGGACCCACTGTAGACATATACGTAGGAGCGCAAAAGAGAAAATGGACTCTGCATCAGAACCTCTTGATGCACCATTCTTCCTACTGCGAGCTCGAGTTCCAACAGTCTCGAGATGATGTTGAGAAGTCAGAGAGCAGTAGATTGGATCTCCCGCACGACGACCCCATCGGTTTCGAATTACTCGTCAAATGGCTATATCAAGGCACACTTCAAGACAGCTCCAGCTTCGACACCGATGAGACCAAGTACGAACACGCAGTAGCTTGCTTCAAATTGTGGATGCTCTGCGATCGTTTCCACATGATCAAGCTGAAAAATCTCGCCATGGACCAATATCGACGCTGTCTGACCGAAAGTCAACTCGTGCCGGATGCTGACGAGATTGATGATATTTATCGCACCAGTCCAGTCCACAGTCCCTTCAGAACTCTGATGATCAAGATCGCAGCACGACAGATGATGGATCCGGAAGTGGAGAGGAGCGCCGAGGCATATCGAAAGTGTTTCGAGAATAATCCGGATTTTGCCATGGAAATGATCAGGTCCATTCGGCAAATGTCCCAGGGTATACTTTTCGCAGACCCTACCAGAGGTGATGCGTGTTCGTATCACGATCATGCGGATGTCAGTGGTTGTCCTATGCAAGGCAAAGGAAAGGCGAGAGTGCCGATGTGTAAGAAAACGAAGATCAAGACGGAGAATGATGATGATGGCCAAGGTACGACTTTCATCCTCAAGAAAGCAAAAGGTTACATTGATGAATGACCCAAGTACTTATAGCTGCTTGAAGGATCACCATCACCACCCATGAATCAGAAGAACCCACGCGGACAACGAACTCCCTCGCCCTTGGTCCACATCGAGCTCTCGCCGGCGAAAAAAACGCCTCGCAAGCTTCGAACACCTTTCAAAATACCTTCTGCGACCACTCTTCAGCTTCAACCAGACTCTACACCAAAAACTCTTCCATCAAAACTCAACAGCCCAGAATCTAGTAATAGCCTCCTACCACCTCACACCCCAGCGAAACGTGCAATCTCAAACGATAATAGTCTCCCCAAAGGAACAACAACACCTCATCGTGACCCCACGAGCGAAGCGACGCCAAAGTCTCAAAATATTCCTCTTCCTCCTATCAATAATAGCAGACAAATAGACGACCTCTCCCAACATCAGAAATCCCAGAGAAATGCAAGCAAGAATAATATCGACATGGAGATCCAGCAGCATCAGCCTCCCACATGGCCACCTAGAACGCCATTATCCATGATCATTTCAACGTCGCAGCCAGATGCAGAGAACGCTGTGCGTGGGAACGCAAGCAGCACTATTACTCCTCCCCCCACTACTAATACCGATGATAATACTGCTCCAGCGCCACGGAGAGGCAAGTCGGAATTTATTCGCGGCACGCCTCGTAAGCTCCTTCATGTGGTGAATACTACATGTACGATTGGAGAAGAAGTTGATGATTTCAGAGGAGGAGGAGGAGGAGGAGGAGGAGGAGGTGGTGGTGGTGGTGGTGGTGGTGGTGGTGGAGAGAACAGTATGATCTTCCATGGGCCACGAAAGTTGCGAGTGAGCAGTATGGTGAGGAAGATTAATGAGGATGAGAAGCGGGAGAGACGGGCTCCTCCGAAGTTGAGGAGGAAGGGTGAAGCCACAGCAATAGCAACAGCATGAGGGACATCGACAGACAGAGAGGTAACAGCAGCAGCAACATAGTGAAAAGGGCAACGAGAATGAGAATCATGAGGTAGTTGGAAATGAAGAGCATCCTGTCATAGACAGAGTGCACCAACTATCTATCTGCAAACTCGACTGCGGCCGCAGTAAAAGGCTCCCTAGTGGGAGAGTGTACAAGCCGCATGAGTTAGTCTTTTTTGGGCGGTAACACAATAACCCGTCGCTGCCGCCCCTGTTCAATTGTGTCCTTCCGTATGCCTTTCGCTCCAGAACGCCTTCGCCAAATGCGTGCCTTATGGAAGCTTATCCCGAGCTAGCTGTTTCGTCGTCTTCGTCCATCTCGACCTTCTCGGTAGTGACCGCACCGGCCTGCTGGTCGACATCCTTGATAGAATCGCTCGTCATGGCCTTCTCCTTGTCGATGATCGCGGTCTGAAGCTCCTTTGCAACGGAGCGTAGACGTGCGAGGATCTCAGCAGTCTTTGGATTAGCACCGGACTGCTTGTCATGCTTGCTGGGACCAGAGAACTTGACCTTCTGAGCACTGAGCTCGTCTTGACCGTCGTCGTCGGATGTGTGCTTGCGCTTGACGCCATCAAGATTCGTCTGGGGCTCGGAAGTCGATTCGGCCGTGGCTACCTAAGCCTCAGTCTTCACAGCCTCCTCCTTGGCTTCTGCCTTGATCTCATCTGGCGCCGCTTGCTCCAACGTCGCTCCTTCGGTCTGCTCCTTCTTCTCCTCCTCGCGGCGAGGGCTGCGGCTGCGACTGGCAGAGCGAGAAGCGTCACGATCGCGTCCTCCACGTCTGTCGCCTCCACGTCCACGTCCACGCCCACGCCCACGTCCTCCTCGACCATCCTTCTGGAACTTGTCACGGCGATCGCGCCAGTTGTCCCGGTCCTCTCCATCCGCATCGGCGTCATCGTCATGGTTGCGCTTGCGCTTGAAGTCGCCCCCGTTGCGACCTCCTCGATTGGAGTTACCGAAGCCGGTGCGGGTTGGCGATTTAGGCTTGACGGTTCCATCAAGGATACCTTGGGACTTCTCATCGATGTACTCCTTCTTACTCTTAATAATCAGGTCCTTATCGTTGAACTTAGGCTTATCTTCCATTTCGATGAACTGCTTGGCAGCGTCTTCGTCCTCAAACTCAACAAAGACGGAGCCTTTGAATGTGCCATCTTGCTGGCGACGGAGGCGCACACTACGCACGCCGTAAGGCTGGAAGAATCTGAGAAGTTAGCAGGAAGCATCTTATGGTCAGGAACCCTACTCACTCCTCAATTTCGAAAGCAGACTTGTCATGCTCCTCGCCGAATCCTTTGGCATAAATGCTGCGTCTGATACTGTCACTTGTAAGCAACTCGTTGTTCGCAACAGTGTCCAGGGTGAATTTGCTGTCCAGAGGCTCCTTGCGGAAGACCTCGTCTTGATCGTTGACCTCAAGAAAGGCACTGCCTTTGACAGCATCGACAACAGCGCTGAATGGCTTGAAGTGGCGCATGCGCTTGAATGTGTGAAGTGATTTCAGTGGGAAAGGCTTGTTTTCCGAACCGCCAGTGTGCTCCAGAAGGTATTTGTCGATAGGCAAATTGGAGTCGGAGAAGTAGAACTCGACCTGGCGACGGATCTCGCCAGCATCGTTACTCTCTTCGTCGCGCTCGAAGCGTGTACGAACATTGCGGTCCCGGTTCTGGTAGCCGCCGCCACCTCGTCCACGGAAGCCACCATTGCCTCTGCCTCTTGCCCGCCCTCGGCCTCCACCGCGACGATCGCCTCGTCCGCCATCTCTGCGATCACGGCGGTCGCCGCCGTCGCGGTTGTCCCGGTTGTCTCTGCGATCACCCTTGCCGCCATCGTCGTGAGATCCACGTCGATCTGCATGACGTTGGTCGTTGTCAGTCATCTCAGTCTTCTCTCCCGACTTGTCGTCACTGCCGTTGGTCTTCTCAGCGCCGCCATTGGTGGCCTCGGTTGGCTTGCTGTCCTGGACCTTCTGCTCGGGCGCAGCGGCCTGTGGTTCGGCTGCAGCTTCAGCCATAGTGATGGTTGATGCCGCGGAGTATGTAGGAGCGTGCGATGCTGGTTGAAGGTGTCGCCGTTGGTAGAAGGACTAGAAGCGCTCAGTTAACAGTTGTTCACTGCCTGTGTCTTGAAGCGATTGGCAGCGCATGTGAGGGTGTCAAAGTAAGAGTAGAGCTCCGAAGCGAAAATTACATGCCTCCACTCGAGCTCTGATCGAAAACCTTGTGGTGGGGAAGGCACTAGTCAGTTCTAGGTACCTATCGATTGAGGGTTTCTGCCTTACATTTCAGGCGTCACTTCCGTGCTCCGCATCTTTCATCTGGCGGGTACCTCAGAATCCAGAATCATTGAATCCAGTGCGCCTTCCGCCCCATCTCCCATCTCACATGCATTGGCCGCGATGCCTCGCACGAAGAAGATACACCAGTTGAAGCTTGCAGTACGGCCAACACTGCTCATTCATCAAATAGTTCAGCAAGTACTAATGAAATGCGTAGCGAATCCGGCAGGACTGGTCGAAATGGAATCTGTACAATTTGTCGCGCGTGACGACGCCGCCAGCAGCGAAGCAGACATTTTTCCAGCAGAAATGGATGGCCAAAGCCATGACGCGTTCATATCATAACCCGTTTGTACGCGAAGGCACGTGGACGAGAATGTTTGATCGACGATTGCCCTCAGTAGTCCCTATGGACCACAGATATCTGGCTGCGAACGATGGGTCGGAGATGGCGAGTGGACGAGGAATGGGCAAGGAGAAGGATCCCAAAACGATAGATCCGAGAAATCGGAACCTGAAGACACCATATATGCACATGACATTTTGGCCACTGGAGAGACGCTTGGATACTGCCATACACAGGGCGCTGTTCGCTTCAAGTGTCAGCCAGGCGCGGCAGTTCGTGGTGCACGGATTTGTCAAAGTCAATGGTAAGAAGATGATCTACCCAGGATATCAATTGAATCCAGGCGACATGTTCAGCGTAGATCCCGAGATGGTGATGTTTGCGACTGGAGCGAGGAAGCTCAAGTCAAGCAGCCCCAAATCTACTCAGGAACTGCGGAGACGACACGAGGCGAGGCTAGCAAAGGCAGAAACAAAAGCTGTCAAGGAAGAGACAGGCAAGGAGGACGAAACTCTGCTAGAGGCAACACCCGCAGAAGAGGAGCAAGAGTACGGCCCCGGCACGAGCTACAGCGCGGAGTTGAAAGTTCTCATGGGACGCGCAAAGAGGATCCTTGACGAATCGAAACTGAAACTTGCGGCGAAGCGACAACAAGAACTTCGAGCATTCGCAAAATCACTAAAGAAGACATTTTCCAAAATCAAAAGTATGGAGGATCCAAAAGCACGGCAGACCGTCGATGATTTCGAGACTGCTTTGGCAGAGATCACAACGAAGATACCCCAGGATATCACTCCCGAAAGCGAAAAACCACAAGCTGCAGCAGGGACTGAAAGCTCGAACCCGCAAGCGAATTTGGGCAAGGAAGATGCATACCGCCTGAGAAAAGACGCGGAGCTTTTGTACGCTGCACTGGAACGAGCACGAGCGAACCCGATTGATTCCACGAAGCCGTATGCAACACCATGGGAGCCTAGAGAATACATGAGTGCCTTTGCCTTCATCCCCAGGTACCTGGAGGTGAACCAGAATATCTGCTCAGCCGTATACTTGAGACATCCTGTCGCGAGACCTGGACTGGCCGAAGTGCCTACACCGTTCTCAGCGGAGACGATGGAACTCGGGTTTAACTGGTATTTGAGGAGACGGTAGTCAACGTCGCATATGATATCCTGGAGCATTGTCTTGGCGGTGCAGCATCGGAATGGATGGATGAATGGTTGTAACATATGTATCCACGAGGTTCGCTTCCGCATGTACAACAACAATTCCCACAATAATAGGCTCCTCGTTAGATGTGTCAGGATGTGCCAAAGCAGCAATATTTGGTCCTATTTTGTGACAGCCGGACCACCTAGGTCCACTTGCTTTGGAAGTCCTGTTCCACCTATCGATGCGACCCGAGTCAAAGCTAGAGAGGGAGGAGGGGGGCGCTGTATGGGAATGCACTCCATGCAGACAGACATGCGAAGATCTGGCGTAGATGTACTGATTACTCGTCCAATACTGAGTGCAGTACGCAGACATGCCATGCCATGCCATGATGCCAGCATGCTTGTTTACCGTAAGTACTAAGAATATCTTGTTCGATCTTGTCGAGTACAATGCATGTGAGACGAATCGACGGGTCGTCTGTGGTTCACCGTTCATGTGAGAAAAGGAGCCAAGAACATGTTCTACCCGGCAGGCCGCAGGGTATCCTTACCTAGGCATCGATTAGAACTAAAAAACGCCAATTTCACTCTTGGCCATTCTGTCCAATCACAAGACGGCATCGGCTCTGCGCTACCATGGCTTGCAGGAATGGCGTACACCATCTAGGCAAGGTGGGCGCGCCAGTAACGGGTAATAAATGGGGGACGCTACTTTGCCTCTACCAGCAATTCAGCTATTGCGACTTTCGGTCACTTTCTCCTTTGAACAGAAATTCATCCATATGTTCTATCCTACCTCCTCGCGGTAGCAGCGCGTGATCCCACGCATTGCCATGGCGCCTCTCGTGCGGAACATCTGCTTCTTAATAGGGGCAGTGGTGATACTCGCCGTCCTGTACTCATCCACATCCATTTCGGGAGCGACGACGAGATGGACAAACCCGGCGTTAGGTATATCGGCTCTCAAAGAGAAATTTGGCGATTTGTTGCCAGAGGCCGGCGTTGACCCTGTCGTAGGGGGTGCTTCAGCAGCGAACCCGCCCAGCGCCGTGCTGGGAGTGCCAGACGATAGCATCGTCAAGAGCGACGGCGATAACAAGGTCGACGAGACTGTGCAGCCCGCACCCGAGCGGAAGGAGGGCGACAAGAAAGACGAAGAAAAAGAAGAGAAGAAAGAGAAGGGCGGCATGGAGAAGGCACTTGAGGATTCCAAAGCGACCAAGACGGAATTCAACGAAGTGAAATACGCTTTCCAGTACGACCTCGACCAGTACGCCATGCCCACGTATAATGCACGCGATTTGCGACGATATATGCCTGTCAACTGGCAAGGACCCGGCCGACACGCCTTTTGCACCTACTACTCGACACGAAATGCTACCCTTCATGATCCCTATTTCCTGGCCGCCCTCTCGCTGACCTACCGACTGCTCTGGGACCCGGCGTCGAAGTCGGACAAATACCCTCTCGTCGTCTTCGTCGCACCATTCACGCCCGACGAGCATCGACATATGCTCGAAGCGGCAGGCGCAATTGTGCGCGAGCTGGATTTGATCGAATACCACCCCGACAAGGCCACCTTCTCGCGCTGGAGGGATCTATTCTCCAAGATCAACATGTGGCGCCAGACCGACTTCGAACTGCTCGCCTTTCTCGATCTCGACGCCTTCCCCGTCCAGAACATCGACGGCATCTTCCACATTGCAGACCGACAGCGCTGCAAACCCGAATTGCTCCCCAAAGAGGACAAATTACACGAGAAAGAAATCTGCGACTACGTCTTCTCGGGCACGTCCGTCGGCGGCGGATACAAGGAAATCAACGTCGGCGTGGTCGTGTTCAATCCCAACGAAGCGATGCGAAATCGCCTCCTCCGCGAGAGCTTGCACACGGACAAGTGGGACAACTTCATGGCCGAGCAAGCTTTTCTCAGCTATGCATTTTCGGGCGATGGACCTTTTCCCGCGTCGGAAGTGGATCGCGAATGGAATGGCTTCTTTCCCCAGGATGATGAAGGACCGAAGACGGGCAAGCTCAAGATTATTCACGAAAAACTGTGGGCGGAAAATGATCATTTGACGTGGGCGAAGAACTGGTTCAGTAATGAGTGGAAGGCCATGTTGAAGATGTTCAACAGTAAGAAGTTTGTCCAGGCGAGAGAAAGTGCTGGTAGGAGACCTTTTTAAACACACTGTCGCGAGATGGGTTTTGAAAACCAAAGTCTTGGAGTTTTGTATTTGCAAGCGTTCAATAATGTACAGATTAGATGACGGGATGTTGGACATAATGGATGATGGTTACGATCGACCAGAAATGAATATCTCCCTGATAATTGCTCTCGTCATATCTTACAGTAGGTACCCAATCATCCCTCGCAGATCATCATCGTTCTCTGCCCGCCCTCTGAACTCCTTAATCTCGATCTCGGTAGAGACTAGAGCTGATCTCATATCCCACCCATGTTCCTCTCTTCAGTAGTAGCCCGCTTCAGTAGTGCCAAGCCCCACTCACAACCTTCCGATCCATGCATGCATTCCATCCGTCATCAACAACACTCTCAAGTCTCATTCAATACTTCACCCTCGGCGGCGGCGCATATCCTCCCCTCCCATCATAAGCATAAACCTCCTCCCTATAGTACGGCACTCTCGAACCTCCATAAACATCCACAACAGGCGCAGGTGCCGCAGCAATTCTCCCCACACTACTCCGACTTCTCGTGCGGGAGCGACTCCGACTGCGACTGGATCTCACATAGCCTTGTCGAGGCGGGATATAAATTTCCTCGCGCACAATCGCATTGCTGCTGCTGTTGCGTCGTCTTCGCTGTCGCCGTCGGCTGCGTTGCCGTAAAGAAGGGGTTTCGAGGATAATGTACCATGCGTGTACGACGCCGGGGATCCAGCCGAGGATGCAGAGGAAAATGTTGAGGAGGACGTGGCCGCTGCAGCCTCGTCGGATGATGACGGGGATGGGTGGGAGGACGAGGGCGATGATGCCTAGGATTAAACCGCCCTGTGGTGTGAGGTAGGTTAGTGGGCTGGGCGAAGGGTGAGTTGAGGATGGGTAAGTATGCGTACTAGGACCATCTTGATGAATTCGGTTGGTGTTCAAAGATAGGGTAGGTATGTGGTGGTAGGTGATATGAGGCTGCTGCCTCAGGTGATCGTGTTCGACAGTGGTCACTTGACGCGTAGATGATGTTGGGGCTGTCGCGATGGAGTTGATGGCTGATGGGAGCGATTTTTGCGCATTATTGGAATGAGCAGTGTACGGAACTTGAAGGACGGTGCGCGTGGACTGTCTTTTTGAAGAGATCCTTCTAGTGCACAGCCTGCGTACTATCGCTCACTTGCACATGGATACACTGCATACATGCTATACGGTGCGACTCCACGATGACGTTGCGCCGGTATACATCAAAACACGCGTGCTTATCCCTGTATGCTTGCGGTCACTGGTCAATCGGTGGCGAGGCCGCACTATTCCTCTACCACGGGACTGTACTCGTCCGTGCCCGGCATAAAGGACATGTGCTGATGGTGGTGTTGATGGTGGTGGCGTTGCTGCTGCTGCTGCTGCTACTGTTGTCGCAGCAACAGAGCCAGAAAGACTCGCTGTATTGCCAATGTTCACGCCCTCCAAGCGAGAACCACTGTACTGCTGACTGTTGACTTGGCACCGCAAAGGCAGCTGAAAGAAGCAGCGAAACGTTGGCCTCGAACATGTAACGTCGAATGGCATCACCGGACGATTGGCAATGACTGATGCCCTACGACCTCCAGCCTCCTCAGCACCGCCAAGTCTGTCGCGCGACTCGTTGCCTTTCGCTGACACCAAGTCCGAGCTACTAGGCACCAATACCACCTTTACACAAGCTACCTGTTGCCCTGCACAAGGTCAGCGGAAGCGACATACGGCATGTACGGACATAGACGGCTCACATTTGTCCATACGTCCCATCCCTGGCGACACATAGACAGCTCAGCTTCATGTCTCGCCTTCTCAACCGTCGAGGTCCCAATAACTCACCTCGTCACCATCAACACGCTCCTTCTCGTAGTCGGGCAAGTCCACTCCAACATCACTCATCATCGCCGCCTCCAACCACCGCGCGTAATGCCCATCTCCAACACTGCCCGCCACGCTAGCCTTTCCCACCCCTCTCACGCCCTCCAACAGCTTCAACACGGTAAAATCACAAGTCCCATACGAAGGCTGAAACACCTCAATCTCCAGAACATCCAAGCCCGTAAAACAGTCTGACGCTTGTCGAGCAGTAAATCTCGAATCAATATCCAGTCGCACACGAAAGAAGAACTTCCGAATCATGCTCGCGACCCGCAGAGAAGTCACCGGCGGCAGAGTAGTAGTCCCCTTTGCATTCGGCACCTTGCACAGTAAGAATGACGGCAACGCCGTCAACAGATTCGAATGCGCCACAAACATATTCTCTCCATAGAGGATCGGTGCCGCTTCCGCGTGTACCTGTCGACACGTCCGTAGCACGTTTGCGCAAATGGTATGGCCGCCGCCGCCGCTGCTGCTGCTCCTTTGTCGCTCGTCTGCTGGTGCACTGCGACTATCCTGTATGAGGAGCAGCTCGTAGATGGCGTTTCGGAGTTCAGAGGGGAGAGAGAGGAGTCGACTGGCGGATTGGTCTGCTGCCATGCTCGTTCAGAAGAAGGAAAGAAAACCCTCTCTTGTCGAACCGGGAATGAGGTTGAGAAGAGATAGTGTTCTATACGAACCGTGAGAGGTGAAATGGAGAGTGTTCTACGGTTGAAAGTTCGGGCTATAGGAACTGGAGCTGGAAGCTGGAAGCCGAATTGGGAAGGAGCGGGAGCGGGAGCTGGGGTGGGATCGTGGGGCGCATTGTCATTCTTTCTGCCTTACCTCCTAGGTACATAACTTAGGTACCTAGGTATACTCAGAACACTGAGAACAGGCAATAAGTACATATACCTTACCTTAGCAGCAACGAGCACAAGAGTCAACCAAACATCGAATCAAAATCTATAGCAAATACGAAATACTAGATTGTATAGACAGTAATATTTCAAAAAATGTGATCTGAGCATCAGGTTTCTGTCGTAATTTATCCTAGGATCCGCCGTGGGAAGGTGTATCAACGAAAACACCTAAACTTTTTTTGTTGCCAATTGTACATATTCTTCTTTTGCCCATCATGAAAACAGTCCTGTGTTGACCTTGTTCTTTTGTTTTCCTTTCCCAATACAATGCAGAAGGACAAGTGTTGCTGCGAAGCTTTTGAATCGTAAGTGCGTCTCCCGCCGAGTCTTGGACGTCCCCAATGCTCGACTTCAATATTCTCTCAAGGACTTGAGACGTCATCGTGCGAGGCGCTGGAAGCGAAAGAATCTCGCTGATGTCTGTACCTCTTCCTGTCGTGTTTGCACGCTTTTCAGAGTGCTGCCTGTGTTTCTCTGTTCTGTCTCTGTCCTCGAATTGCCTCCCATTCATTACTCATGAATTTCACCGCTCTCTGTGAGTCCACACACAATAATTTTGTGTAACCGACCGAATTGAATGTAATTCAACACATAGGGATACTGGTCAAAAAGCCACATCATGCATGGCTTTCGGAAGAGCCGTGGATAGGCAGGTATTGGTTGCTCTCTGGTACCAGGTCAAAGGGCCACGGCCACCCCTGAGTCACCTCTGGCGGCAATTGGAAGTCATCGTGTGGTGTGCGCATTCCCATATTGTTAGTCAAAGGCGGAAGCGAACCCGAAGGCAAGACAGGATGGTTACCGTTCGTCCCGTTGCTGGCAGGGTAGGGTCCATTGCCGTTGCTGGCGTGCTCGGGGTAAGGAGCAATGTGTTGCGGGGTCGCGGTCGACGTCGATAACATCTCTCGTTGCGCCTGCATGTACTGATCAATCTTGTCGATCTGTTTGCGCAGCTCTCGACTGGATCCAGCTGCGGGCTGCAGTACTGTCTCGAGATCTTCCAGTAGATCGGCGAGACCTGTCGTAAGTGCGCGTACTTGCGCATACGAGCCTTCGTTCAGCACACCCTGCATGACAGAGGACAGTATATGTCCAATACCGCCGAGGAGGTAAACGAGTGGAGTGGAGATTGCTCGTAGATAGTGCTGCGGAATGTCACGGAAGGTATTGAGGACTGTCTCCGCGACACGACATTTCTCTTGTACCGAGTGTGCATTGCTGCCTCGTGCCTCGAGCAATGTCATTCGTACAAGCTGCAAGGTCGCCTGAATGTTCGCTGCTTGGAAGCCATATATATCGTGGCTACGATCGCCTGTTGCTTGGGCTCGGTAGTCCTTGAAACGTTCGGGCAGCTGATTGTACAGGCGTTGCACATTATCCATAATCTGCGTATCAGGCATCGGGTTGGAGATCATGAGCCTCACAATAGACAACCGATCTTCACGCCTGTATCTGCTGATCCGCAATCTCTTCAGCGCATGCTCCAGCACGCGGTAGAGATCGGTGGTGAAATTGTAACCTCGGAGCCAGTTCTGGGGATCGGAATAATTCGCCACACTCGATGTGAGCTCTTCATCGCTGACTTCGCTGGGGTAGGCAACGTTGGAGTGTGTCTCCTGCGATTTGTGGATGGTATTGAAGACGACGGACGTGTACACGTCGAAGTTATACATTGACCAGAATAGTCTTCTCCTTTCCTCGCGCTCCTCGACCGATATATGCTCGGGCCAGTAACTTTCGTCGTGAAAGTGCTGCATGGCGCCAAGAGTCAAGTAGTGGCCCATGTAGTGGTGCATCATCTGGATTTGGCCATATTGAATGCTAGTCAGAGCCAGCAGAGCGCAGGCGCGCATGTACCCCAAACCGGTCATTTTCGTGAGATCTTTGGAAATGTTGTCCTGGGCGGCCGAGAAGAAGACTTCGGACGAGTTGCTGGAAGTCTCGTCGTTCAGCAGCTGCTTGTCGCTCGAGGCGCCATCTCGTGCTCGTGCCGCGGCCAGAGCACAGGCAGCCATCACCGACGCAAAGAAGCCGCGATCGGTCAAATGCTGGCGTTGGTGAAGTCGTTCCCATAATGTGGGTCCATGGAACAACGGGAAAAGTGGATACACGACTTCCATATATATTTCCAGATATCGATAGATCATGGCTTGGCTGTTGGCAGCGAAGCAATGCCACGCCACGCTTAAGAGATCATCTGGCCTGCCCTCGCGCACCACTTCATATGCGCCGGTGAGGGTGCCCGCCGACATGGACGCGCCATCCGGATAGACACCGCCGCCGCCACCGCCGCCTTCAGACTTGACGGTCGGCGATATGGGCGATATGGCTGTGGTATGCCGCACCGGGAGCAGGTTGCCTGGGGCCCCTTGTGCAGCCGATGGATTGCGGCGCCGGCGGGAGGGTCGGTTGTAGGTACAGTCGATAGCGAAGTCGTAGCAGTTTTGACACTTATGAGCTTCCTCCGCGCTGGGCCGACATCGTATACTGCGCCGGTGGCACAGGTCGCAAGCCTGGGAGATGCGTTGCAGCTTGCGCGGGCGTTCCTGGGTGCTCTTGTTGTTCGACATGACATGGGGTAGAAGGATGCAGTGATAAAATAATGGCAGCGGACTGTGGTCCGACTTGTTACAAGGGCCCTTTAGCAGTGTACTCTGTAGCTCGTGCGCGAAAAGGATGGAAGGGGAAGGGGAAGGGGGGGAGGACGGGCAGCGGAGCAGGCGCAAGAGGAAAGCAGGTAGGCAGGCAGGCAGGCAGGCAGGCAGGCAGCAAGCGTGTAACCTGTACAGTGCGTTCGGGTCAGGCAGAGTGCGTTCGAGTAGGTACATAGGAAATCACAGTAGTAAACAAAGTCGTCGTCGCATGGAAAAGATCAGCAGTGGCAACTACTGGCAACGACAACAACGCTGCGAACGCCATGCCGTTCGATCCGAGCAACCGCAATCGCAACCAAAAGGACGTGGAAAATCATCGCAAATACTCGTCTCGTGCGGCGGCCACGCGTGGTGGGCAGGGCATATACCACCTACCGTAATCATCAGTGAGGCGATGATTATGGTTCTGCTGTTGGGGAAATAACACATAATGGAATCATAATGTCCACTCGGCCTCATCACTTTGGCCAGCATGAGCACTGCTTGCGACCACTCCATTATTGACGTCTGCGGGCGACCAATGGCCTGGCGTAAACACCGCATTATGCGGAGATAGTTTCTACCGCAGTCCTAACTCCGCGTGGCTGGGAATCGTCTTGCATAGAGTAGTGACATGCATGGAGATGTGACTAGTACTGTCGGGACTGGTGTGACGAGCTAATCGCCAAAGCCGGCCAGGCCAGGTTTTATACTGTACCATGGCAAGGTGCAGCACAGGCAGCCTGTTTTTTTCTTCTCTTCCAAACGAGCTACTGTGTGATGGTGTTGAGAGTAATCAAAGTCATGCCATATTATCTGTCGTCTCCTGGAATGGACTTCGTCGGTGGAGTGGAGCGGAGCGAGCGATGAGGGGGATGGAGGCGCCCGGAGTCGAACCACTGGACCAGAGCGAAGTGTATACTGCAACTGCACTCTGCACTGTAGAGGTACCCGCAGTATGCAGCAGCCTGGCGCTGGTACGAGTCGTTGGCAGAAAAGCTGGAGAAGAGAGGCGCGTGCTCTTTGAGACATTTCAGACGTGACACACCACACTTCCAGATCCCAGATCCCAGATCCCATCAGAAGTAGATTGCAGATTCGACCCATCCCATCGCTCCATCATTTGATAGTTGTCTTGATTACCTCGTACTGAGACCGGCAACCGGTACCGAATGTCTGGAGAGTCTAAGAGGTGCATAGCCATAGCCATAGCCATACCTCCCCTCCTAGCCATACACCATAGCCATAGCAATGGCTAATGCGAACGAGGGGGGCGAAAGCTAAATGACGTTGGCAACGGTGGATGGTATGGTGCCATGGTGGTATTGGTAATTCTCAGTGGAATAAGGTACCTTAGTGCCAAGCATGCTCCGCTTCTCATGGAACCACCCGAGGAGATGCGTCCGCCTCCGAGGAGTTGTCCTCATCGACGAGATAGGTAATCACTTAACTTGGCTTGTGCGGAAAACATCTGTAAAAGTCCTCCAACTTGGCAGGGTCTTCTCAGAAGCCTCTACAAAACATGCATGTGCCCTTTGGTGCCCTATGGTGTGTGGAATTCTCTGTTGTTGCGGAACCACGCGGCATTCTCGACCCCCCCTCACACACTCACTGGTTGTCTGTCTGGCTCGCGATCGATTGCAAAATATTGCATACTTCAACCAAGCCCAACATCACGCTCCATGTAATCAATCATATACTCATGTGAAGCCCTTGACCACCGAGAACAACACCTCTTTCAGACTTTTAGTACATTTCATGCTTCAAAACCATCAGGACCCGAGCTCGCGCGTCAGGGCTCCATAAGGTAGGAGGTCGTAAGAGCTTGGATCAGACCAAGACCCTTGCTGAACCATGTCGTTCAATCATAGCTTGCGACCGTAAGTTCAGGAGAAAGTATATATCCTTACCGAGTGGTCGTCACTTGCAGCAGCAAAGGCCCGCTTGACCTGCGAAACATTCTCAATCACCACCTCTGGTCGCCAGCGCAATGAGGTCACACTCTTCGAAGGTCTAATGGAGATAGGCATGTCTTCAGCGCCCTGTACCCCCAACGTATCCTGCTGCAGCCTGATGAGGATGATCTTGCCAACCTCATCTCCTGCCAACAACAACAATTGCCCTTCGTGGAGTCGTTGTTCGAAAGCAATAGCAGTCAGGGACGCCGTGCTCGCATATGTCGATATGCATTCGGCTTTGCCTTCCAGAAGCCTCCAGATTTTGACGCTCTTGTCTCGACCTGCGGTGGCGAAGACCTGTCCGACAGTAGCAGGCGCCCAGCAACAGTCCAAGATCATGCGCGAGTGACCTTTGGGATTACTTGCATGCATTGTGTACACGCTCGATGCACTGCTTTCTCGCTCAAACAATGCCCACTGCCTATCTCTTCCAACGCTAAGCAGATAGCGATCATCCGGCGAGAAGGCAAGGCTGGTCACAGTTAAGCTATGCGCAGTAAGAGGAGGTTTGACCTTCCGCCATTCTTTCGTCTCGTATAGCCGAATCACTGCATGATCCAGGGAACTGGCCTTACAAGCAGTGGCAACCAAGGTGCCGTCATTGCTGGTAGCCACAGCTGATATCTCATAGCCATGACCATACAGTTTTTCGTGTTCTGGCCAGAGAGTATGACGAGCAAGATGATCTTCGAATGGCGGATGTTCGAGATTCAGAATAGATTGATTCTCCCTTGTCATCGATGTGGAGCCACCAGTCTCGTCTTCGTCCATGTCGCCATCAGCGCCGTTCTGCTCCTGCCTGTCCACTGCGGTGACAGCTTTGTTCGACAGGCCGAGAACTGGAATGTTGGCAGCATCTGGCAAATCAGCGGCGCCAGATGTAGCAGTTCCGCCCAGCTTTGCAAGAAGATTATCCACAGCTCTAGGCTTGTCAAAGACCCGGAGCAGCTTTTCGTCAGCGCCAGATATGAATCGATCATCAGTTATGCAATCAACACAATTTAGATCATATCCATGTATCTGCGGTCGTGCGAACTCATGCCACGACGACTTTGACTTTTCCTGCTCCTGCCACTGGGAATACAGCCGGGTCGTCTGGTCTGAGCTCGTCGAGAGCAAGTACTGGCCTGACCTCGCCCATGCCAGACTGCGCACTTCCTCCACGTGTCCACCTATGCCAACTTCCTGAACCCACATATCACTATCAGGCTGGTAACTCCAGCGCCGCCAGCTGCCTGTTCGTCCTAGACTGACGACTGACCGAGCATCGTGTTGCCAAAGTCCTATCCAAAAGCCGCCTGTGCTGCCTGTCGCAGTGGTAGATCCTTTCTGCGAACTAATTTCTCCCAGTCTGCTGCTGCATACCCACAGGCCTGACGAAGGCTCCGCGTTCCATATCGAGAGAGAGTTGTCCGCAGATGCTGTTAGCAGACAAGCACTTTGGGTACCGGTCTTGTTTGGAGCCCAGCGTGCCGTGTAGATCCAGTCTTCGTGACCAACAAGCAGTGCTTCGAATGTTACGCTATGCTTCGAGCCTTCACTCCCAACTTGATGGGCTTTGTTTGACAAAGATATTTTCTCTGCACCTGCGACGAGCTCGTTCACCTCGCTGACACCGCTGGAAGCCCTGGTTTCGCCCTGGCGAAAGCGCCATAAACGGATGTACTTATCCTGGCTGGCAGAAGCCAGCAGTGTATCACTTTGTTCTGTCTGGTGCTCTCTGGTGAAGTCCAGAGATCGAATCCAACCTTCATGACCCCTCATAGTAGCTTGCAGCTCGAAACTGCTTCCATCACCATGCGCGCAAGCGAACAGTTGAATGATGTTCGAAGTTCCGGCAACTGCGAGCACTACATCGCCACTCGCGAGGCGCGTAAGTGCAAGGCATAATGGAAAGAATCGTGGCTTCAAGGAGATGGTCTGAGCGAGCTTAGCTGTTGTATCTTCCAGATACCATATCTTGACAGTACCATCTGCCGCGCCTGACGCGAACAGATTTGCATCCGACAACGTAGCAATTGCATTGATCGATGCAGTATCCTCCTTGAGGCACTGTATTTCCTCGATTGTTCCATTTGAGCTGGGAGACCATATTCGAATCGTATTATCTGCGCTTCCGCTCACAATGAGCAGTCTGTTGGAATCTTCGATGATCTTGACTGCGTTTACAGAGTCCGTGTGACCTGCGAGAAGAGCGTATACGCCTTTACGACCGCCATCTTGGGGGTTCCACCGAGCAATGTTGTTGCCAGCGCCATAGGCGAGAAATGAAGTCGACCAGTCTGCGGCAGAAGGATGCCTGTTCCCGCCAGCGGCAATATATTCGATCACGGTGTCTGTCATCGGAAACTTGACATTTCTGGTGTTATGTGAATTTGAAGTGACTCGCGAAAGCAGATTCAGAAGTGAGAGGCAAAATTTCGTGCCAAGCCAGTCAACCATGGTCTGCTCGAAAGCCTCGACAATCCATAACACACTTCTTTCAGCAGTACAGTCATCAACATCGAAACGGCAGGCTGACCATGACAGACGCCATCGATCTCACAATTGAGTTCACGTAGGTCAAAATCTCACACACATATATTAGTCCCACGCGGCGTTCCCCTCCTCAAGATTCTAAGTACTCTTTCTCAGCGGAGGCCTCGAACTGCTCTTCTCGGACCAACGCAAGCACAAAATCTCAATACCTGCCAAGGATGCCCAAGGACAACCCGCAACCATTGCATTCCTGATCCAATGGCTATGCGACAACCTCATGAAGGATCCGCGCAAAGATATGTTTGTCCTCGATGATACAGTGTAAGCCACCACCAACAAACAAACAATTGAGGGGTTGAAACCCACCCGCAAAAAACAAATCATTACCTGCATTGGGAGGTAGTAGAGAATAGCCTGACAGAAAATCATGCAGGCGGCCTGGAGTTTTGGTTCTCATCAACGACGCGGATTGGGAGTTGGAAGGCGAGGAGAAATATGAAGTGCAGTCTAGAGATAATATTGTCTTTGTCTCTACTCTGCATGGAGGCTGATGTAGCCCATTCAGCACAGTAAAAGGCGAGCATGAACATCAAATTATATTACCCTACTGCGCAGCATGACAGATATCGTCTTTGCTCTGATGCGCATGTTCTTCCATTTCAGCTTTGATTGAAAATCTGTGATATATATTGTATTGCACCTTCCCATTTGTCATCATTCAACCGAGGATCGCTGGTTGTATAGTGTAGCGGTTATCACATCGGATTCTGATGTTCAGAATGTTCCGGGAACCCCGGTTCGATTCCGGGTACGACCTTTCCGAGTACCCTCAAGCTTAGCTTGAATATCCTTTTTCCTTTTGCCAGAGAAGACCACACACAGCTATCATGACACCCAAAGTTTTGCGCCATTGTCAATTCGATCTCAAGATACCTTACCTTACCTTAACTTACTTGGGGAGCACGTCTGGCGAACACAGGTATGGCATACCAGCATAACCACACCCAAGGAAAATGTTTGCAACATTTTACCTGTATCACGGTCGAGTTGGCAAAATGATTAATATTCGCAAAATCACACGAACATCTAGTTACAGATCGTTGAAGATTGGCCCACGAACAATCTGCTTGTTACACGAAGCTCCAAAAATCTTCCACTGACACTCTCCACAAATCACCAGTCTCCCTCCTTGGCTAGTATGTCCCATCCCACACACCTCCATACTTCCTCCTTGAAGTACTCCAAAACATCGGCCTCTTTGACTTTTGGCATACTTAAAGGCCCTCCAACGCTTGTCGGCATCTTCAAGCACTCCTTGAAAGGATCATCGTCATTCACATTCTCCGTACCAAAGATCGCGTGGACCAGCGTACGCTGTAAGCATTCTTTCGCCGAACGAGCCAACATGTTCTTTGCTGGCGCTCTGTTACTCTTGGCCTTGCCATTCTTCACGCCATGCACATTACCAAAGTGGGCGGGGGCGGCGATCATGATACGATTAAGGAGATGAAGCAGGTATGGTGCTTCAAGCTTGGTCTGTTTGCGTTCTTCATCTTCTTGTTGTAAAGCTGATGCTTCAGACGCGGCACCGTCATGTAGGACACCATCATCAAGTTTGAGTTCAAGTTCGAGATCCGGAGCTCTGCTGTGTCCAAAGACAACTGAGTACAGGCTCTTGCCCAATTGGTCCAGGATGCAGTAGGTGAAGCCTTCAAATAGAGCTTGATTTGCTTCAACCCTAGGATCAAGCATGTCAAGCAGGTTTCCCAGAAACGTTGTGTACAAGCTCATTGTGGGGTTTTCCTTGACCTTTTGGTCCTTCAGTGGAATTGTTCTAGCCTTGCTTCTCCCCTTTGGCTTCTCTGACGAGGACGCATGCGCTGTAGAAGGTCTCTGTATCGTAGTCTGCTGCACTGTGGCAGATCCCTGAGCAGTCAAAGGCATCTGGGCAGTTGATGGCCTCGGATTGACAGCAGTGTCACCCGCAAGCGCCACTTTGTCTATCTCTCCAGCTGAAAGTAACGTGAAGCAGCAAAGCAGACTGCGGAACATCGAAACAATGGCATAGATGACTCGACCCTGCGCTGCGGTACCTTCTGAAACATCTCGAACGTGAGTGAGGCGGACATATCCTGCAAGGACTGCTGTAATGGCGCGACTAGTAGTAGCCAGTGCGTTCTTCAGCTGTTCGTTGTCTTTCGTTTGTTCTGCGATGATGCTTCGAATTTCGGTTTGCAAAATCTGCGCGATCGTCGACGAGGCACGCGTGATATGATACGCAAGCTCGCTCGACGTCGTGCGTTGTGTAGCCTTGCTGAAGGTTCCAAGGATGTGAAACACACTGCGCAGAAGGGTATCGCCTGGAATTGTCAGCAATGCCTTGTAAGCATGGGCATGTACCTCCTAGCTCAAGAGCAGATACGCACCAAATTCTCCGGCTTGGCTGAACTCGGCGTCGGTTGGGTGTTCCACAGTCAACTGCATACCTCTGTCCGGCGAGGTGGCCCTCTTATTTTTCCTTGGACTTCGAGGTACAAGAACGACATCCTCGTCATGTCTCTTGCGTTTCTTGATGGGATTGGGAGGTCGTTCTTCAAGTTTCCTTTTAAGAGTAGCAATTTCTCGTCGCATATCAACAGCTTTGTCTTGTGCACGTTCAAGATCGACTTTGACCAGCTCGGCTCGAGAGCGCCAATATGCAGAGCGGTCCAGATGAGAGTAGACACTGCTCAAAGCATTCTCTCGTCGACCTGGAGCGATGTGTTGTCTCAGGAGCTTGATATAGTCTGCGTTATTGTAAGCGGCCAGCAAGTCCAAAGTAAGTAGCTGTTGATTCGAGCGCACCTTCGATGCTGAGCTCCGGCGGCTTCGATTTCACAACTGATACTGCGAAAGCAATCGTCTTCTCGTTGGGCACTACCGGCCCAGGAACATCAGGTTCGTCTGATGTGGGTGTTGGTGTTGGTAAGTGCGACATCGTAGCGCAGTTCTAGCATATGAGTACGGTATGTCGATAGATACACGTAGAGAAGTGTGGAGGTCTCGAGTACATGTATGGCAGATGTTGAAATCTCAAGTGTTACATAAAAGTTCGCTCATGTCTTTAGGAAGGTCGGTCTGGAACGCGGCTTCCCAAGTCGCAGAAGGTACCCACCCAGCCAAAAGGAAGGAGGCATCGACACGCGTTGCATTTTCTTGGTACAGCCAGTTCTGCGGACAGTCAGCGAAAGAAGGCGGAAGATGAGGCATATTATACAGCTGAACTTTTTACCAATACAATCTGTATCCAGTCTCGGTGAGTAGAGCTACTATCCGCTATGCCTCCCAGGTGATTCTACCTGACCATTCACGCAAAAGCAATTGCATAAACAACACGCTAGATCGTACATTCGCAAAGATGCAGACGCTATCCAGAGTCTCCTCGTGAATGAGAAGGGAGACATGAGATGTCGCTGGGGTATCCAAAGCATGCAAATGGCCATGAGCAGTAATACAATTTCAACTAAATCCCAGACTCCTTTTCCGATAGGCTGGAAGAATAGGCTGCGGGCTACGCGACCTTCGACGTGAGTATGGTGTGGTGTCGAAACGCGACTAGCCTTGATACCCACCATATCCGCGACCGAATGGCGCCGACTGAGGCGCTGCTTGCGGCACGCCGTAGCCAGCTTGCGCTTGAGGATTAAACCCACTCGCGCTGTGTGGCATTTGAGCGCCTGGCCAGCCTTGTGCGCCAGGGTGCAGCGCAGAGGGCGCCATACCGGGCTGCTGCCATCCCGCGGGACTTGCTTGCTGAAAACCGGCTGGAGTAGCACCTAGTCGTCAGATCAGCATAGGTGCGCACAACATTACATGCAAATTGACGAACCCTGTGGTGACATTGCGCCTGGTTGCTGGTATTGTGGAAAGAAAGCCTGAGGCGTTGCTGAAGGGAACGCGGAGCCAGGTGTCTGGGCAGCTGGCGAGAAACCGTCAAATTGGCCTGTTGGTGGGCGGTCTTTACCCCACTGCATGTCTGTTAGCTATACCGTAGCGCAAAGTTCATTCGGATAACTCACGCTACATTTCAAGGGGCGGCCATTGACTTGGTATCCGCTCAATTGGCAGATTGCATTGGCCGCATTCTCGTGGGTGTCCATCTTGATAAATGCAAAACCGCGATCAGACTGGAATCTGGTCTCGGTCACATAGCCGAAGTTCTGAAAGAGTGGAACAAGATCGTTCTGAGTCGTGTAGGGCGTAAGGTTGCCGACATAGACAGTGGTCTGCCATTGCGGGGTCTGTTGGACAATCATCTCGTAGGACTGTGAACCTTGAGTTGGGAACTGGTGGTGTCCGTAAGGAGTCGTGGGAGTCATGCCCATCTGGGCCATGGCCTGCTGTTGGGAGAACGAGGGCTGTCCCTTTTGGTTGGCCCAATTGCAACGGATTGCACGCGAGCCCAGCCATTCACCATCCATCGAGCTCAACGCTTTCTCGGCCTCGCCGCGATCCCTAAATGCAGCAAAGCCGTATCCACGGGAGCGACCCGTCTTCATGTCCCACATAACGCGAGCCTCTGAAACGGTGCCAAACGCTGAGAACGCCTGCAAGAGCACTTCGTCGTTCACTTCGTTGGAAAGATCGCCGACGAAGATGTGGAAGTGGTTCGAGGTGTCCTCTTTGGCGGAGGTGTTCGATTGGTAGGCCCAGTTGACGCGGATCTCCTGCTGGTGCACCCGTCTTCCATTGAGTGTCTGCATAGCTCTTTCGGCGGCACCTGGATCGTCGTACTCCACAAATCCGTAGTTGTAACCCTTGGACTGGAACTGCTATGATTAGCAGAGGTTCTTTGGTTATGGGGTGAGTGTCGAGCGAGTGCCCGTTTTTGTGGAAGACATAGTGTGCTTCTTTACCCGTTGTGCGGTGGGAAAGGGGACATGCGGCGCAAGCAAGCACCCGTGGGCGGCGCTTGATCAGCACCTGCCAGCACGTGAAAAGAGTGGACTCACGTTCTTGTCGGGAATGATCTTGACGCTTTGCACGTGCCCAGTAGTCTCGAAGATCTGCTTCAATACATCCTCTGTAACGCGGGGGTCAAGTCCACCGACATACAGTGCCCTCTTGTTTGGTTCTGGTGCAGCGCGCCTAACTTGCCCACCAGCACTGGTAGGGGAGAGAATGTCTGTGAGCTCCGTGGGCACGGGATTGTGATTCTGCGGGATATTGACGTTGAGAGATGGGGCCGGCGGAGGTGGCATATGGTTGCCAGAGCCGTTCTGATAGCCTTGTGTGCCTGGCGCCGGGCCCGTGGTTGGAGGAGTCGGGAGTGAGTACTCGGCGGAAGTCGTAGTGTCGGCCATTGTGTGGTGAGAGCAGGGTGAGATGATAGGAGAGGGAGAAGAGGTGAATTGGAGTATGTGTGTAGGTAAGCCAAAAAGCCGCGAATCGCGACGTGAAAGCTGAGCTGGAGCTGTTAGGCGCCGAGCGAAAGTGTCGCGCGCGCAGGAAAGCGAAGCAGAAAGGATAAGGAGACGCACAAGGAGATACAATTGGCTCGCTGCCTCGAGGAGAGAGGGCAGGCGATGGAAATCGACACCTACACGGCGATGGAGAGATGGTGCGCCGGCTGTATTATGGTACCTGGATGGTGTAGAGCGTGCTGTACGCTGTACTCAGGTAGGTGGGGGAAACGCGCAGCGACAACAGAGCAGTGCCAGATCCAGTCGCGTAGGAGGTAGTATATTGCAGCGATACAGCAAGGAAACACCCGACAAAGGAGACAGCTGAAAAACGAGACTCGCAGCGCTGGCTGAAGCAGACGGGGAGGACTGGAGGTGTATGTGGTGTGGTGTGGACCGTGTCAAGAGGGGTGTAGTGTCTGTAGTGTTCAAGTAGGTTGCAAGTTGTGTTGGCCGTTGGTCCTCGGGAAGCTCGAGTCGAGGAAGGCAAAGGCCAAAGGGAGGAGAACTCCCTTGAAGAGCGGGCGGGAGCTTCGGTGAGTGGGGATCTGACTTTGCGGCCCTGCATGGCTGTGTCCGGCCTAGCTCGGCAGCTAACGGCTACTGCCTTCCAGGTTGTAGGAGGAAGTTCTAGCGCGGTCTACAGCAACGTCCATTGCCATCAGCAATACCTCCTACCTGTACCTCTTCCACGTTAGGAGGTACCGAGTCACCACAAACCCGTTATACAACAGCACAATACCCGAGTACATATCTAGAGACATCGCGTTCCGCAGAAACACCAGAATCACTGCGCTCGGATAAGCAGTCCTGTGATGGCCAACCCCGATTGCAGCGGGCTGCTGGATCAGCTCCAATCGCAGATCAATCTCGTGGTGTGTACCGTCGACTTGTTGGCGCTGCGCCGTACTGATGTTTGCCAGCTCGAGCAAGCCGGGCGCGTCTTTGCGGCGGTCGATACTACTGGTAAAAGAATACCGACAGCACAAGTCAACAAGCTGAAACAAATAATCCCTCGCGCCCAGAACAACTTCCATGATGCGCTCGACCTGCTTGAGGATGAACTGGTGAGCCCCTCCGGAGCCGTCTGAGCGGAATGTGTCTGCACATACTGATCCGGCATCCAGCAACTCGCCCAAAGAGTGCTGCGGCGTGACCTGGCACTTTTCCGCGAGAAGGCCGGTCATCAAAAGCACGCGAGTGTTGCGATTCAGACGGCACAGCAAGGAACGGAGACTGTGGATTCCGCTACTGCACCCGTGCCGGTGGAAGACGTGACCATGGAAGATGTGACCATGGAAGATGCCGAGCCACAGCAGCAGACTGATATCGTGACCAAAGCTGAGCCGAAAGTCGAGTCACCTGATCAAATCCATACACCACAACCGGAACCCATTGACGTTAAGACTGCGCCATCTACAGAAAAACACAATCCAGAAAACCACAATCCAGAGAGCCACAATCCAGAAGATACGCAGCCGGAAGCCCGACGAGATGGCGCAGCACCAGCTCCAACGGAAGTACCTGATACCAAGCCCGCAGACAGCGCTCTGCAACTAGACACCGCACCACCCACGATCAAGACAGACAAAACGCCCGAAGACGAGAAAGCTCCCGGCACAGCGAAAGAGAGTATCAACAATGACTTGGATTCTCTGTTCGGAGGCGGCGATACCAGCAACGAGCCTAATAGCGAATTCGCATTTGACGAGAACGCAACTGGAGAGATAGATTTTGGCGATTTCACCAACTTTGGCACAGACAATGGCGAGAACGATAATATTTCATCTCTTCTTCCAGGACTCGAAGACTACGCCAATACACAATCAAACGCCAGCGGCGCTGATCTTGATCTCAGCTCCTTCTTCACAACCAACAACAATGACGCAAATCACGCGGCGACTCAACCGGCTGCTTCTGAACAGCGGGATACTACCTTCGACGATCTTATGGATCTGGCTAATTTCGATGGAACCGCGATGGGAGAAGATGCAAACAACAGCACCGACTTGGCAGATTTTGAATCACTTTTCAACTAGCAGTGTCAGCGGAGGGAGGCGTAGTACTGCAGGGTGACAGGTCCGCTGCATCCATGTAAGTCAGTCCACGTTCTGTGCCACGGGTGGGCATAAGAGGTAAAGAGTCATAGACCAGAGAGAGACATAGTACACTGCAACCGCACAAAACTCATTCCATGACCTGCATATTCCATGTGTGTTGCACGTGTGTTGTATATGTCATCCCGTGTGGCGAGGCTGTTCCGTCTCAAGAGTGAGCCATGTTATGGGTCTTCCCTGCTACTCTTCTTCCTCGTTGTCCCTTCTGAACAAACTTCCATGGACAGCCGAAAGGTAGGTATTCACTTTATACAACCGTCGTAGAAAAAACTGCACAGTGCAACGGCATTTCGAACTGTCATACTGCTGCTGAGGAGAATTGTGGTTTGTGCCGTTGCAAGACAGGGAGAAGACCTTCCTTCGCCTTCGCTACCCACCCTACCTACCTTGCTATTATAAAATCCATGCTCCGCCGATTTGCGGGACATGTGGTTTGTCGCTGCAAGGCACAGCACGTATCTACTGCGCCCCGGCTCGTCTATGGGGGAAAAATAGAAACTCGATAACATGGAATAAACTTCGTGCCTTCTACACCCACCTACGACCACGTAAAACTCGTTTATCGGCTAGGCAGACATTGAGTGTCCGCGGTATGTGGGCTTAGGCTGTTATTCATCTGGGCAGATTCGCGTATTGTGTCGAAGACTCGAAGTTTGATGATCAGATGCCGCCCGCATTGCATGCCAGCGCACTGCCATGGGACTCAGGAAGCGGCATTGCAGCCGCAGATATAGTTTCATGGCTTTATTCGGGTCCCAAGCGTAGCGGCAGCTGGTGTTTTTCGTGTATATCTGTCCTGGATAGGCCGGGTGACTTTGTGCCTGGGCCCTGATCGTCTGCAGGTTGTGACAATTTCAAGGCGATATTGGTAATGGTGTCGATGTGTTGAAGAAAGAGCCCGAGTGTGTTGGCTCCAGCAGTCTCTGGAGGATAGGCCGAAGGCACGTGCTCAACGACTTGGGCAAGTCTGAACTTCTTCTGCACCATCATTTGCACAACATAAGCAGGCACATACAAGCATAGCCCATCATGAGCAAATCGCTGTCGCTACCGCGGCAAGCATCGAGAATAGTCAAAACCGCATCACGAAATCCTGCGCGACTACAACAATATGCTACTGCGTCGCGAACACCACCTTCACCTCCATCCGCAGAACCGACCGACCTCGACCAAATCACGACGCTCCCCAACGGCGTCAAAGTTGCCTCAGAATCGCTGCCGGGCCATTTTTCAGGCATCGGCGTTTACATTGATGCCGGCTCACGGTATGAGACAGAAGCGCTACGAGGAGTGTCCCACATCATCGATCGACTGGCCTTCAAAAGTACGACAAAACGCACATCAGATCAGATGACGGAAGCCATAGAAGGATTGGGTGGAAATATCCAGTGCGCTTCATCGAGGGAGAGCTTGATGTATCAGTCGGCCACTTTCAACTCTGCCGTGCCGGAGACCGTCGAACTGCTGGCAGAGACAATACGCGAACCCGACATCACCGAAGAAGAGGTGCAGAGACAGCTGGAGACTGCAGACTACGAAATTGGTGAGATATGGGGAAAGCCAGAGCTGATATTGCCAGAGCTGGTGCACATGGCTGCCTACAAGGACAACACACTGGGCAATCCCTTATTGTGTCCGAAAGAGCGGCTGGATCACATCGACGCCAGGACCATTGAGGCATATCGCAAAGCCTTTTTCCGCCCAGATCGTATCGTCGTGGCCTTTGCTGGTGTTCCTCACGATCAAGCCGTTAAGCTAGCCGCACAGTACTTTGGAGACATGACGGGACCGGCCACGACCCATGCGCCTCCACTCGAGGTCAAGACATCACAGGTACAGCCTCCTTACCCGACTTCACCACTCCCGTCTCAAAAAGACTCGCGACTTTTGTCGAAGATTCCGTTCCTGAAAAACCTTTCCACATCCGCCACTCAAAAGGCTACGGTCTCACCTCTTGACCCTGCACAGATCATGCCGCACCCATTAGATGCTCCCATCGATTTCAGCCTCCCATCACACTACACCGGTGGCTTCCTAACATTACCACCCCTCCCAATACCGCCGAACCCTGCACTTCCTCGAGTCTCGCACATCCATCTGGCATTTGAGTCTCTGCCCATAGCTTCCCCGGATATCTACGCCCTCGCCACTCTTCAGACACTTCTTGGGGGCGGAGGCTCTTTCTCTGCAGGTGGTCCTGGAAAGGGAATGTACAGCCGTCTCTACACCAACGTCCTTAACCAGTACGGTTGGGTAGAGAATTGTGTAGCTTTCAACCACGCATACACAGACTCTGGACTTTTCGGCATCTCTGCGAGTTGTGCGACGCAATTCGTTCCGAGGATGCTGGATACCATGGCCCGGGAACTTAGTCTGTTGAGCGCGGAAACAGGTTTGGGAAGATTGTCAGAAGTAGAAGTTAAGCGCGCCAAAAACCAGCTTCGCTCATCCCTCTTGATGAACCTGGAGTCTCGAATGGTGGAGTTGGAAGATCTGGGAAGACAGGTGCAAGTTCATGGAAGAAGAGTTCCGGTCAAAGAAATGGTTTCGAAGATCGAGGCAGTTTCCATTACTGACTTGAGAAGAGTGGCCAAGCAGGTCTTCTCGGGTGGAGTCATCAATCTGGGACAGGGATCTGGTGCGCCTACTGTTGTGTTGCAGCAGGGCGAGGAGGAAGGTGTACAGCTCAAGGAATTGCCGTGGAATGACATCCAGGAGAGAATTGCGAAGTGGGGTTTAGGTCGAAGGTGAGACAAGAGATGGAGACAGCAAGAAAGGGGGTAATGAACAGTATGTATGATATTGTACAGATTCAATCCTGACTCATAGCGATGGCGCTGCCTACCTTGACTTTGTAGAATAGATATACAATCAGAAGAGGGCGGCTGCATTCCATGCGCCTACCAGTAAGAGAAGCGTCGAAATGATTTCGCTCGAGATTTCCAAGTCGATGTGATACGGGCCTCCTCTTCGTATACGTATATTAGACCCACGGAGACATATCAGGCTTGATGGAGAAGTTGAAGAAGTAGGAGTAGGAGGAGGAGTAGATGTCGATGCATAGAGCACATGTACATGTGACTTATGCTTGGGGACATACATGTACCTACCTGACCTACTTAAAAAAGCGGTGTTACTTAGAGGGGCTCTGTATATCAGCTAACGTATTCCAACCCCTGGGAGCATCTGTGTTTACGATGCCCTGAGTGAGAGATATGGACTCCACAAGTGGAGGGAACGAGCGGGAGATGGCCGTTCATACACCGGGTGTACCTCCTAGTCTCTGAGGGCAATGTAAAGGCAAACAGCACGAGCTTTGTCCGGTCAATTGATACCCAGGTACCCTACCTCCTAGGTGCATGTATTGACTCAACAAGTGATGTTGGTGGGTGGGTGGCAAACCAATGTGGCCACCCTTACCTTACCTTAGGCAAGGTGGCAGCTTCGCGAAGCTTTGTCATCAACCGCGTCGATGTTGGTTGAAGTTGCTTCCAGCAACCCTCGAGCTGATTCCGTTGAAAACCCGACTTACTATCACACTCCACCAACATGCCTCGATTCACACAACTTTTCACTGCGGCATTGGCTGCTGTGAGCACCGTCTCAGCAGGCTCAGTGCTCGACCTGACGCCCAAGAACTTCGACAAGGAGATTCTGAAGTCGGGCAAGCCCGCATTGGTCGAGTTCTTCGCGCCATGGTGTGGCCACTGCAAGTCCCTGGCGCCCATCTATGAAGAGCTGGCTGCCAGCTTCGAGGGCGCCAAGGACAAGGTCATCATCGCCAAAGTGGACGCCGACGAGCACAAGGAGCTCGGCAAGAAATACGAAATCTCAGGCTTCCCTACGCTGAAGTGGTTCGACGGCACGGGCAAGTCGAAGCCAGAAGACTACAAGAGCGGTCGTGATTTGGACAGCTTGACGGCATTCATCACGGAGAAGACTGGGGCAAAGGCGAAGAAGGCGAAGACTGCCGCCAGCCAGGTCGAGCACTTGACTGACAGCACTTTCATTGAGAAGATTGGCAAGGACCAGGACGCTCTCGTGGCATTCACTGCGCCATGGTGTGGACGTCAGTATACTCCTACTTCGCGAGCTATATCGTCCACTAGTTGGGCGAAGTGGCTTCGACAAACGATTTCAAGGCACGTGCTAATGTATGAAACAGACTGCAAATCGCTCGCGCCCACCTGGGAGAAGCTCGCCGCTGACTTTGTTCACGACGACAACGTCCTCATTGCCAAGGTTGACGCCGAAGCACCAAACGCAAAGGCCACCGCCGAGAAGTTTGGCGTCAAGTCTTACCCAACCATTCTCTACTTCCCCGCCGGATCGACCGAATCGCAGCCATACGAGAGCGGCCGCAGCGAGGAGGATCTTGTCAAGTTTGTCAACGAGAAGGCTGGCACTTATCGGTCCCCTGGCGGTACTCTTAATGCCCTCGCTGGTGTCATCCCATCCCTCGACGCCACAGTTGCCAGCCTCTCGACTGGCGGCGACAAGGCATATAAAGAGTTGATCAAGCAAGCCGGCAAACTGCAGGGAAAGTACGCCGAGTACTACACCAAGGTTGCCAAGAAGGCGCAGGATAACCAGGGCTACGTTGAGAAGGAGCTCACTAGGTTGACGAACTTGATCTCGAAGGGTAGCCTTGCACCAGAGAAGTTGGACGACCTGACCAGCAGGAAGAACATCCTCAGCGTTTTCGCGGGCAAGGTGGCCGGTGCAGCGGATAGCGTCAAGGAGGCTGCTGAGAGTGTGAAGGCTGAGCTTTAGATGACCAAGAATGACACGACTGTAAATTTAGCAAAAAGCGGCTTTGGTTGGTTCATGGACGACACAGACATGTCTGAATGATGCGTCGTCGATCGAGCGTTATTTGACATGAATAGAATCTGGAAATGTGCTCACTCTTTTTGATAGACATCAACTCTTGCAAACCGTGTCCCAGTTCAAATCATCTATAGTATCTTGAGCAGATTCATTGACACCGAGAGACAAGGAATTGTACAAATGTCTCTCGTTCTTCTGCTCGGCAATCGTAGTGCCAACGAGTCTCTTCGGCGGCAGCTCACCTCACCCCGCAGTACTCCACTGTTTGGCCTACCTCTCAACAGCTCTCATTTAGAAGATTCGATTCACATGTTTTACATGTGTACCTACACCTCAACTTTGATACCTACCTGACCTACCTATTTGACACTACCTTACTACCTGTACCTACCACTCCCGGTGCCTCTTCTTTTGTTTTCTCATCAAAAAGCCTCCTCCAGCATGTCTTCTTCCCCAGTAGCCATTGTGACTGGAGGTGGCAGCGGGATAGGCTTCGCCATCGCCGAGCATCTGATTCAATTCTACGGGTACAAAGTGGCAATTTTTGACATGGATGAACACCGCATCAAAGAATCGGGTATACAGCTTGGAGACCACTGTCTCGCTGTACACGTCGATGTTACAGATTATGATCAACAAGCGAAAGCTTTTCTGAAAACGTGGGAGTGGGGTGGATGTAGACTTGATTCTGTTTACTTGAATGCTGGAATTGGAGATACAGACTCGCTCTATAAAGATTTTGCTATCGATGAGCAGACGGGTTTACCTCGACCTTTGGACTTGAGAACAATGGATGTCAATCTCAACGCGGTTATTCAAGGCATTCATCTCGCTCGACATTTCTTCTCGGAGAAGAATACTGCCAGAGGAGGTCAGATCGTCGTCACGGCGAGTATGTTCGGTCTCTACCCGACGCACGCGGTGCCGCTATACTCGACATCGAAACACGCCGTGGTAGGTCTCGTCCGTTCGCTCGCTCCCGTCTACGCCAAGGATTCCATCTCCATCAACGCCCTCTGTCCTGCTTTGGTCGACACCCACATCATTCGAGAAGATATTATGCGTCAGTGGGATCCGAAGCAACTCACGCCATTGAGCACGATTTTAAAAGGTATCGATACTATTCTTGGAGATAAGCAATTGACCGGGAAAACTTTGGAATTGTCTCTGGGGGATGTGAATGTCACCTCGCAGCCGGCATTTACACATCCGAATCAGAAGTTTTTGTGTGATCAGGATGTGCTTTGGGAGTTGGTGGCGGAGCCGCTGTTACCACGCAAGCCGGGGGAGAATATATAGGGTAGAGAAGATGTTTGTTAGAAATTGGTTGCTCATTTCGTTTCTTTTTTCTTCTTCTTCTTTTATTCGATATCGAAAGTCTTCCATTCAGCGCGCTATGCTTGTATCCTGCAAGATCTCGGCCTCGATCGAGATTGTTAGCGGAAGGATTGATATTTCCGTCATATATCCAATATATCTCTAGTCTTGCAATGGTTTCCTTGAACGTGGTCAGCGGACCATCGGCCCCCTAGAGGAGTGGATCGGGATCGAGCAAGCATTATGTCGTGTGAAGAATCTGCCATGTGTAGTTCGAAGCCAGCACGAACGCTTCCCCTTTCAAAGTGTTTCAGCTCACACCCGACCGTACTGAGGCGTGCCGATACGGTACAAGTAGGCTGAAGATGTTGCCAGAGAGATGGAAAGAGCAGGAAGCGCCTGGATTCGACAAGATGCAGTCTCCGCCAAGACGAGCTTTGTCAGCAAAATCTAGTTCGGTTCTACTGATGACACAGGCCAGGAGGAAGATCAATTCAATGCAAACGCTGTCGTAAGTAACGTAGCAGTCTGCGCCACGAAATATCACGAGCCCGATACAACCGAAAAGAAAGAAAAAACGTCCATTTAGTCACTTACAATATCTGTCTGGTTTGCTCGCAAGGCTACGAGGGAGATGTCGCGCTCAAATGATCCCGGGCACTACTTCCAAACAACTGAAGCTCTCGCGACTACAGAACGAAAGGCAGCAAAGTCCAAGAACAAGCACGGCGACCCAATCAAGCTCTCGTCAAAAGTTCTCGCAGTCATTGCAGACCCATGGGACGAAAATGCCGTCTACCTCGCAGAAGCAGTCGGAGAGATCAAAAGAGTAGACTTGGAAGTGTGTAAGCAGCCTTTTAATTTTCCATGATATGGCGAAGAATATATTATGCTGACGGAACATATCCACGCAGACACGTAAAGTCCAAAAGATCTTCGATCAATGTGCAGCGCCTCTCACCTGCTTGAGCATATGTCTACAAACCAAGACGCTTTTCACGGGCTGCTGGGATAAATTCACCTATGCCATCCCCCTCGACAATCCGACCAACATTCGAAAACTTGCAGGCCACACCGATTTCCTCAAGACAGTCCTTGCAACCACCATCAACAAAACTCCCATTCTCATCTCCGGCTCGGCAGATTCTACCATCATCATTTGGGATATTTCCACCAACAAAATCCTCCACAAACTCAAAGGCCACACCAAAGCCATCACAAACCTCGCCATCGACCCCTTAGTCTCCTCCTCCTCCCCCTCCCTCCCAGATGAAGAAGACCAAGGAGAAGGAGAAGAAGCAGAAGAAGAGATCACCCTCTTCTCGTCCTCCTCATCCCCCATCCTCCGCACCTGGACCATCAACCTCTCCACCCACACCGCCTCAGAAACCCCCACCTCCCTCTCACAACCCCTCAGACCGCACGAAACAAGCATCTACCGCCTCCACTTTGACACCTCGGGAGATCTCTGGACCTGCTCCGCCGACAAAACATGCCACCACCTCATTCGCTCCCGCAACTGGGAATCCGACACGACTCTCCCACACCCAGACTTTGTGCGGGATATTGCCGTATTCGACACGTTGGGGCTGGTCGTCACGGCGTGCCGAGACGAAGAGGTGCGAGTGTGGGATGCGAGTCGCGGGGAAGTGGTATGTGTGTACGGAGGACATTTTGAGGAGGTGACGGGGCTGGTGGCGTGTGAGAGGCAGCGGAAGGTGGTGAGTGTGAGTATTGATGGGACGTTGCGACAGTGGAGTTTGGACAGGAAGGATATGCTTGCGTGGGAGGAGGAGAGGGCTCGAGAGACGTTGACTGGGGTGGCGGCGGAGACGGAGGAGGAGAAAGCTGCGGGGAGAGGTAATATGCTTACAGCGGAGGAAGAGGCAGAACTTGCCGAGCTGATGGATGATGATGATGATGATGAATGATTATGTGGAGCGATCATGTGGAAGTATCATGCTAGCTGCAGTGATGTCAAGGTGGAAGTTCAGAGAAACATAATTGCTCGTGGAGCGATATACGACTCACGCTCTCTCAAAGGTAGCCTGTGGCCCAACATTTCTCAGAACCACACCATTTCCATGAGCCAGTACGCCGCTGCCATGCATTTCATACTATGCCTCATCAATCAGAATCGGGTCATATCACATATCCCATACACTGTCGCATTTGCCAAAATTCTCGTTTCGCCGAGCTCGATTATTGCCCGAGTCTGCGGAGCACATGCTTCTACGAGTGCTCTCGTACTTCTTCCTTCGAGAGCTTAGGCGGCTCCCTACTCAACAGCGCTCTCAGCTCAGGCGAGATCACCTTTTCTCTGTCGGCCGCGCTCGCTTGTGCGCCAATTCCCCCTGCTGTCTGTTCTCTGCCCGTCACTGCAGCACTCTGTGCTCGGTTGCTAGGTCCGGAATTGCTGGTGTTTCGAGGTCGTCCATCACCTACGGGTTGCGCTCCAGGACTGGGCGGCTGAGGTAGTCTCTGCCTCAAAATCGGAGCTTGGGGGAAATTGTTCTTCCTGTCAATGGCTTCTACTATGCGCTGGAACTTCCGGAACAGCGACTCTGCTCGTACTAACGTGCTGTGAAGGTCGATAGTGCCACTGAGCTCGTTCACGTACTTGAGCACTTCATCAAAGCCTTTCAGATGCTCCATGATGACATTCCTGTGCTTCTCCAGGATGGCGGCAGCGATGAAAAGATGAAAGTTTGCCGAGTAGTAGTCTGTCCATAGGCCCTCCCACATTCGAAGAATGGCTTCAAATTCGAATTCGCGCTTGAACCAGACGATGAGCATCCGGAAGAAAAAGAAGAAATTGGTACTATCCACTTTGGCCAAATGCTCATAGAGTTTGGGGTCGATGAGCTGCACCAGCTGGTCGAGGGTGAGCAACTGTAATCGCATACCGGATTGGTCGCGGAGGAAGTTGCGCTCCATACGTTCCATGAACTTTGTGAAGCCCCAGAAAGCGACTGCATCATCTTGCTCAACAGCATAGATGGGCGCTAGAAGATCAGACATACCTTGGACATAGCCAAGATCCCGGTTGTACTCGTTGTATGTTAGTAGCATGTCCTTCATTTGTTCCATGTGCACATTCGTGCCAGCTTCGGCGAAGGGACTGTCCGGATCGGGATGCGGTATATCCTCGCCCGCAAATATCGGGATGTGTCGATCAGTACGATGTACGTCCTTTTCTATTTGGCCATGAACAGCACGGTCAGCGCGTCCATCAGCAGTAGTAATCGTGGTGGTGGTGGACGCTCGACTTACCAATGCGCATTTTCTGCTCCTTCCACCATTCGCGTTCTTCCAACGTGCCAGCTTCATCGACCATGCGCTCCCACCAAGCACCTTTCAAGCGGATGTACTCATCACGCAGACTGTTCATGTGAGCGTGCCTTTCCTCTGTCGTGCTATCCCATTCGTAGACACCGAGAAGGAACAGCCAGGCCTCCTTACGAACGCCATCGTCTGGGCACATGCCGCCGTGGAAAATGCGTTCCTTGACTTCATCGGGTGTCTTCTCGAGCTTGCCCGTGTGTGAGTTAAAGAAGCTGGTCCACTCCTTCATGGTAACGGGCTTTCTCTTATCGGCTAGACTGATGCCCTGCTCCATGTCCAATATCTCAAATTCACCGAGCTCGGTATCTTCCATCTCCAAAACGTCTTTGGCAGTCCAGATTCGTTGATTGCGCTCACGTTCGGACTGTTCTGCAATGCCCATGGCCCATCGTGCCAAGTATATTCTGGCAGAATCAAACTCGTCGGATACAGTTTGAACTTGCGGGTTCTGCAGCAGCCTCCTCACCTGAGGCGGCAAGCTCTTGTTCTCTGCCACGGCCTGTGCAGTCCTCCTTGTAAAAGTGGTCACTTGTGCCATTTTCTCGAGAAAGCTCCACCTTGCATTCTGTAGAGCCTTCATGACTGGGTCTTGTTGTCCTGCGCTCTTCCGCTTGTCCTTTGACGGATCATCCTTGTGCTTACCTTCTAAGACGTTCTTGACTTTGTCTGGAGTAGGCTTTCCTGTGCATCATCAGTAAGACCTTCGCAGCTACCCACCACATAAGGAAATCCTACCTCCACTACCAAACGACAGCTTGTCGGCATCGTTCGGGTCGATCATGTATACGCTCGGTTCCTGCGCTGACCTCTCCACCACCACATACTTCTTCAGCCACTCGATCGCTTGGTCGCCGCCCCAGAACATGTGGCCATCTTCAGCGCTGATGCTGAAGTTCTCCCTCTGCAGCTTCTTACGCTGGGCAATCGTCGATTGGCACTCCGAATCATGGAAGAACAGAGCGGGGAAACTGTCGCCGGTGCGTGTATTAATGATGATGCTCCCAAACCACCACCCGGTGCTCGGCGGCCGCACCAGGACGGAGAAGATGTCAGCTACAGGGACTGCAAAGGCATATGTGCCTAAGCTCGAGCTATGGGCGGTCACAACAGGTGGTCGCGGGACCAAATTTCGTGGGTTTGGGGTGCCTTCCGAGTCCGAAGCTTCCACTTTGGTATAGACAGCACGTGTATCTGCATCCAGCGTGCTGTCGGGCACCCATGCGAGAAGCAGGTCTGTTCTCTTTGGCGGCTTGCTCGCACTGCTGCTTGCGCCCTCGTCGGCTCTGTGACGGAAGTGTCAGATTATGACTCGCCTGCCATCACATAATCTACATATCGCAGACGACGGGACCTACGGCTTCTGCTGAATCAGGGCAAACCAGCCATCGACGTTGTCCTTTGCGCTCTGTGTGGGATGAACATAGACCTTGCTCTTGCAATATAGCAGCTTCACGCCCTTTGTGCTCCTGCTGGGTTTGATGGTGCTATATTCGGACTCGTCGTCGTCGGACATGTCGTAGAAGGAGGCGGTGGGCGATGGGGGAGGGTAGCCTTGTTTCTGCTGACGGTGACTCGCGTCTGCTACCTCTGCAGCTGGTGGAGGCGGAGGGGGAGGCGATGGAGGCATGGCAGCGGTACAGCTCCTGCTGCGGCTGACTTATTCAGTAGATGGGTATGGGAGAGTGTGGTACGGCACGGTACGGTACTTGGCCCAAGACGTCGTATCACATGTTCATTCGCATCATGAGGTGGCGAGCCAGCGAGAAGGCTGTCTGGATGTTGATGTGTCGGTATGAGGCCCAGTGCCTGACATGCACTTGGTGGGCTGGGTGTTGTTTACTGACTGACACTGACGTGGTGGGGGAGTGGCGCATGAGAGCGATGACGATGTTGCTCGCATTCCAGGCATCCATCCACCCAATCACTCCCATCGTCGCCTGAACGACATTACCATCACCACCACCATCACCACCACCACTCACACCACCTCACTGCGTCTATCGACAACCATGGCACTTCATCAATGAACGTGAGGATGAAAGTTGCAGGCATCGACGTTCGTGCACGCTTCGCATGAGCGCGTCGACGAACAGGAAGATGAAGCAGACGGCCGACAAACGACTCTGCGACGCACGGGCTCGAATGTCCATTTATGACACGCCCTTAATTCGGGCCTCCGACATATATGGCGATCCACTCGCCACCGGACAATCGACAGCGACGGCGACTTGGGCACGTCCAGTCATTCCTAAAGAGAAGGGAGTCCAATTCACCTAACGCAGCGAAGAAGCACGCCGTTTGATGATCCCCCATACACTTCACTCACCCGTGAAGATGGATTTTCACTGCGCCGAGCGCACATGGTAGTATTGCCAACGTTGTTGACACGTCCTGCCGCTCTCAATAGTCACCTCGAGAAGGCCGGGGCGGAAGCTCAACGCGGCGGGGCCATAAGTCATCAGGATCAGGGCGTGGGCTCTCCGGCGAATTGCACCCTTGGCAGTACAGTGTGGTGCTAGCCGAAGGGCACCTGGTCTGTGCACATGTCTATTGTTACGCTGCCAACGACGCTTGCTCTGACCTACATGATACTCCAGAATGATCGGCATTTCCAAGGGCGCTCGCAATCCTTGGGAGATGCAAATTCCCATCTCTATGAATGTCGTGGAAAGGTATGGGAGGACTTCCCAAGTAGTTGAAGACGCACAGCACAGAGCCACTTCATTTAGCACCACTGTTCGCCATATCCACCTTGCTCTGCACCAGTCAGTCGATGCTAAGCTCATCTACATAGAGTCAATGTGTATTTGAGACATGATTCCACGGGGTTTTCCCAGTCGACGATCGTCACATGAGGTATCTCGTTGAGACCAGATAACGATTGGCACATCGATCCTTTCGGTGGTTGTCTCTACTGCCATCAGGGACAAGCACAATGTGCCGAGTCGACCATTGAGCTTCGATTTGGATGCCCGGCACAAGCTAACGCTTCACTACGCACTCTTCTTGCCGGCCGGTGCCACGTGCTTCATATGGGGATTCAAGCACAAGAAAATAGTACAAGCTACCTACCTTAGTCTTGCGTGTCGGTATGCAGTAAGGATGACTCCAGCACTGGCTGAATTGGCTCAGGGACCATACCGTACAACCAGTCTGCCTTCCCTCGTTACCCGCGAGACTTTCATGACCATTGCTCCAACAGACCGACGAGCACAATGCACTCGCAGCTTGGCTGGATACACTGCTGCACTTGGGGATTCGCAAAGACGCTCAGTGGAGTCTGCCATCGCAAGAGCCGAGACCTATTCCCCCATGCGAGATCCATCTAGTACATTGCCCGAAGCTGTTTTCACTCTTCGGTTGATTCGCTACGATGATCACACTAACGCTCAAGGTGGAAGGCTTCTGGAAGGATGACTTCCATCAAGCGATAGTGGTGGTTTCATCATGTGCAACGGCGCGCGAACCGCCCTCACTTGGCCGCTAACAGCATTCTTCAGGTCGTAGTTCATACCCATCGCAAAGAACGCACGGACCAACGACATTCTCCGACAGTTCGAGAGATTCGCCGACAGACCATAGAGCATGAACATCAATTCTTCGATACTGAGAAGAGCACAATCATCTATAAGAAGCGGACAAGAAACCCCTCTTCTCATCATCATCAGCATCAGCATCAGCATCCAACAACCAGCCAGACCTACTACAGTCTCTTCTTCGACACCCTTCACACTCAACACCACCACTCACATACCAACCGTCAAGATGAAGTTCACCGCAGTTGCCATCTCCGCCCTCGTCGGCACCGCCTTCGCCGCTCCAGAGTGGACCCAGCCAGGTGGCGACCACGACTACAAGCCCGTCGCAAAGCGTTTCGTCCCAGGCACAGACTCCATCCAACTTTCCAAGCGTATTGGACCAGTCGGCATTGCTGTTGCATCTGTCTTGGCTTCCGGCGTTCTCGGTTTCGTCGGTGGTCCCGTCGCCAACCGCGCCTTGAACGACATCTTCGGCGTTCAAAAGCGTTCGATCAACTTCGACCTCGACATCAACGGCCTTAGCTTCGACGAGGCACGAGAAATTTACATTGACCACCTCTCCGAGCTGATCATCAAGGAGAACCCTTACGACGGCAACGACGCGGGTGTGTGCGTCGGTATCGCATACAAGGTCTCCAAGCCTGCGGCTATTGTTGATGCCGCGGCGATCAAGTTCACCTCTGAGGGACAGGAGCACGAGTGAGTTTTTTGTCCCCCACGTCCCTGCTTGGATTTTTTTCCCCAAACGTCATCCTTGATCGACGATGCTAATAGAGATTTCCTCACAGGTACGACTGCTTCGTCCTCCAGGGACCAGTGACCCTTGAGGTTGCCTCCAACGCCACTGAGGCCGATGTAAGTCTATCCCCAACTCGCAGGTGCCGCAAGTGATTCTACTAACAACGCTTGTCATTGCAGATCGCCTTCGTTGCACCAAAGTCCTCTACCTGGTCTGGCGGTGTCCTCACCCTCACCGAGTAAATTCGCTCACTCACTCCATCCGGCAAATCGTGACGACGAAAGCCAGATATATATCACGACTGACTTTTTGGGTATCTTGCGGGAGGGATTTGAATATGCATTTTCAGGTGTTCAGTAGCATTTGGGGGTCAAATGGGATGCGATGATGGTGATGATGTTACCTTTGCAGATTTCATACGCACATACAATGAACCAATTGAATGGACGTTTATGAAATTTATCCTTATCTCTCATGCACAGTCTCCTCCGTTATCCCATCTTCTTCTGCTACATCATCATCATCTGAACAGCTTCCGCTGCCAATGTTACTCACCAAGGTACTGATGACCTATCTCTTATGTGTAGGAGTCACAAGAATCAGAGGAAACGTTTGTCGTAATGGAGCTGATCGTGGATGGACTTGGTTTTATGATTGTCAGACATGTTACAGATGGCGAAGAGGTCATCAATGACATCTGGGGGCCTGTCTTCTGTCTTAGCAGCGTATGACCAGTGTGTCATCAGTCTGGCAATAGGGTATGATGTCTCCTGGATTCACTATTCCATGCTGTATGGTATCATGATTAATCCCTCCATGCTGGATGTTCCATTCACGAATGTTTCCACATCTGTCGAGCATGTGTGACAAAAACGGACAATGGGTACCTACCTACTCTCTGGACTGGAGTCTAGAGAAACCATAGCCACCATTGATTTGACCAACGAAGCGATTAACGTGAACCAGCACGAGTGGTCTGGGAATCAGTACTATCACGTCTCTCTCGTTATCACGATTGATGCACTTCAGTAACCCAACCTTTCCAGCTTTCGAGGCAAGAGACGAAAATATGCATCTCTTTCTCGACTTCAATTCGAGCAGAGATCAGTTTCCTTCTGCCATCTCTGAACCTCCAACGCCTTCATTGGACGGCAACGTACTCCAAGCGACAGAGATCCCCTCGCATCAAATTCAACAGCAAAGAATCCTAAGAACCGGAATCATCGAACCCCCACCCATTTATGAGGATAGAGCTCAACCGATACAACAACAATCAATACCCCCAGGAACATCGGAGGTACGGGAAGAACAAGAAGAAGCAAGCAGAGAAACCCTCATAACCGCACAACTCGTAGCACAATACATACCCCGACCTCCACCACCACAACCCTCATCCTCATACCCATACTCACACTTCCGATTCCCCTCAAATTCCACACTCCACACCTCATCAATCTCCATACCCACCACAGCAACTTTCTCCGACTTTCTCCGAACAATCTTGAATCCTCTGCTTCTTCTTCTCCAAACCGAAAGAGAAGCCGAAGCAGAATCTCAAATTCTCCAAACAACAGCAGGTACGATAACGACAGCAACAACAACAACAACATCTACCTACAATAACAACAATAACAATGAGGAATTACAATGTGAAATATATTTCCTATACCCCAAGTTCAATTTCAATCTCCATCTCGGGGGGAAATGGAAATTGAAATGGAACAAATGGATGAGAAGAAATAGTAGTGGTAGTACAATGAGAAATATCCAAGTGAATGAAGAAAATTGGCCAATGGTGGTTGCTGCTTTGAGGGATAATGAGAATAAGTCAAACGAAAGAAGGAGAGGAATGGGAGGAAGAGGTTTTTTGGAGGGGGTGGGAGAGGGAGAGTATAACGGTCAGGATGAGGAGGAAAAAGGAAAAAGACAAGGGTCCTTGTTGAGGGTTCTGTATTGGGGAAGAAGCGAGGAGGGGCAGGTGGAGACGGATGCGAGGCTGAGGAGGGAAGAAGAGGCTGTTAGAAGGATGTACAGAAGGACTTTGAGACCCTATGGGGCGTGGTAGGAGGTACCTCCATAGGTACGCCGGGAGGTAGTTGGTCTGGAGCGATTGTTCGCGATTCTTTGTGCATCTTTTGTCTGTGGAGTGAAGTGGAGAGGAGAGGAGAGAGAGAGGTGGAGTGAGAGTGAATCAGGTGTCACCTTTGGTGTGGTATTGAAGGTCTTGGACTTGAGGGTCGAGATTCTCCTTTGCGGTCGGGATATACGGTACACGTTGTGGGTCTGGTTGAAGTTGGGAATAAACGTGGTGCGGTATTGCAGCAGTAGTCTTACAAGAATCTTTGTATCCACACACCAGAACCTCGATCGATGCAGAGCTCTTTCACATTCATGTGTTGTGTGGTGAAGAAGGTTCGTGGTAGCAGTTCTAGACCAGATCGACATAGCTGCTGCAGCTCTGCAGCTATTCTGTCACACAGTATGTCTTTCAGCAACCATACTATCAAGCTTTTCCGTCGTGATTCCTGCCAAGTAGGCGGGCTTTAAACACAAGCAACATTCACCATGGCTGTTGTGCAGAGCCTGTGCACAGATAACGCTGATCGTACTGGACTTGGAGAGCGCAATCATGATATTCCCATCTGTTGGATATGAACAAACGACAAGACTTCCGGCATCGAAAGCACCTATTGTTAGCGAGACCTTATTGGAAGATACAAACACCACCGAGCGGCCCTCTCGACCCCGACTTCCAGGACGTTCTCTATCGCATCGCATCACTGACCTAATTGACGAGGCCTTTCCGGTGCCGGAAGTTCTGGAAGACAACTTTGAATATCGGCTCTCGAGCGAAGACTGCGACATCATGAGCACTATCATGACGACCGAGGATGGTCCGGCTCCGCCAGCATATACAACACTTCAGGAGCCGCCGAAATATAATGCTGTTGGAAGTCTTGTAAGTCACGCTTAGGACCCCAGCATGCGCATGGCGCTGACTGACCTCTGATCACTCCTAGGCCGATCAACTTCCCGAATCGTTCTCCCTACCAATCGAGTACGATCGCATGTCAATGAGCTCTACCAATTCCAACCATCGATACCACACATATCACGATCTCGTACTTCTAGCTCCGACGATGTCATTCGATGACTTCCTTCGAAAAGTGGAGCAGAAAGCTACCGCGTACATCATGTTCGAACGCATTTCGAAGCGACTCCTACCTGATGAGAAGGTCGTATGTGTGCCAGAGGTCAGATGGCGGACATCCAAGCGAGGATTCCTCAAGCGATCCAAAGTCGTGAAGAATACAGTCGAAGCTCAAGACTGGCCGGCAGTTGTGTCAGTCTTACAGAATAGACCAGGAGAGGTGGAGCTGAAAGTAAAATTTTGGACGGAGCGGCCGGATTCACTTATGAACACGCCTAGGAAAGAGCGTAGCGCGGTAACCGATGTCGGTGTTGATCCTGCAGCAGCTGCGAACACTATGATTGTATAAGGTAGCTTGGTGTGGGCATCGTGAGCTAGGTAGGCATGTGGCATGCAGACAGTAGTTCTGTTGTACCTATTCAATCTCACAGTCGTCGTCAACTCTCTTGACAACGTTTTCTCTGCAAGCTCAGCAATCTTGCAGGCACACATTTACTCCCGTTGCCGAGGGAATCTTTCCAGACGACTCTATCGCCCAGAAGAGTGCTGACCCTTCGCTCCACTCGCAGCCATTGGTCGATCCTCATCATGCGATACACCATTAGTGTGCACCTGTCGTTGCTGCTTCTTTTGCCATTGGCTTTGCAAGTGCATTGTGAAAGGACGGCCGATATGTGCCAGAATGACACAGAAGAAGGTAGCGCAGAAATGCCAGAGGAATACGATGGTGGTGCCGATGCCCCAGGGGGCAAAGAATTGGAAGAACTGGTCCACTTGGTACAAGTCGTTCTGGGATTGAATATAGTATTTCCGTGACCCAGGTTTGCGAGTGAGCTGGAGGACGGTGGTAAGATTGACAGGGCTCCTGTGGAATGGGATGAACCAGATGCTGAAGACTTGGCTGATATTGACGTATAAGACCAAGTTTTCCTCGTCATATGCTACTCCATTCACGTTGAGCAGGATTGTGGGGCTCATGATCTATGTATATTCCGTCAGCTTGAATGATGTGATTTCGTTGAGATGCAGAAAGTAATTACTTTATACCATTGAAAGATCTGAAGGATGAGCCATCTCGAGCCCTCGAAGCTGCCCGTCCGACAGAAGGGATGCTGTTTACCGGAGGTCAGTTATCGAGATCTGGTTGGTGAGATGCCTGCAGTGCTCGATATCGCTCACGGTGAAGCTGGCGTCAGTAGTGAAGTAGTCTTCAATGGCGTCCTTTTGCTGCTTTGGTGAGCCCTGCGTGAGTCGATGCACGACGCTTCTGATGTCTGCGATGGGATCGTCCATTCTCCCCAAAATGGGTGTATACAAGATGAGATACAGTATCAGTGTCTAGGAAACGAGATGAGATGGTGATGTTGTTGTTGTGACGGGAAGGACGGGACTTGATGAGAAGACGATACGATGATGACAGCCGAGCTCCAGTGAGGATGAGACGGCACGGGACGGCACGAGGCACTCCAGGAGATGCATTGGGGGATGCTAAGCTACATTGGGTATGGAGTAAAGGCGCTAGGCCTGTGACAGTGACGTCAAACAAAGCTTGTTCCTGATTTCTGCGGATGCATGTGAGAAGAGTGTGGTCGGGTGAGAGCTGGGCTTGCACTTGCCTTCTCACACGCTTATTTCGTGCACAGGGAAAGGACGAACGTCCAACCGACTATAAGCATGTACCTAAGGTAGGTGCAAGCCGCGTGGAGGTTGACGTACACGCACATACCCATTCCGTTCATTCCGTTTGTACGGACCACAGGCAATGGAAGGTGCGGGAGGCACTGTTCCTCTGGGTGGTACCTTCCCATTCGAGTATACATCAGGTTATCCTCCCTTACCTCTATGCCTTCATCATTGGAACAACATCCTCCACAGCAACACCTCGGCGGTAGAAGAGCGGCTCCATCATCATCATCATTATTATCATCATGGGCCAGAATAGACAGCAGACCGGCGCGGAGATGCTCTTGCAGCACCTGTTCAACGACCCCATCAACTTCCTCTACCGACTGCTTCAGCGCCTCCTCGCCTTCATACTCTCGCCCGCCCCGCCGACCCCATCCACGAAGCTCCGCCGTCCCCGTGTCGCCATCATCGGCGCCGGCCTGACCGGAGTCTCGTCTGCAGCACACTGTGTCGGTCATGGCTTTGATGTCACGCTGTTCGAAGCCGGCGGGGAAGATGCCGTGGGAGGCATCTGGGCCAAAGTGAACAACACGTCGGGACTGCAAATCCATTCCGTCATGTACCGCTTCTTCCCCACCGTCCAGTGGAGCGAGGGCTATCCCAACAGGAAAGAGATAGTGCAGGCGGTCAAGCAGCTGTGGCAGACGTACGGGCTCGAGAAGAAGACTAAGTTCAACACGCGGGTCGACAAGGTGTACAAGGATTCCCAAAACCGTTGGATTATCAACGATGAGAGCAACGGTCGCTTTGATGGCGTGATTGCCGCCATTGGCACTTGTGGCGAGCCCAAGAATGCTACAGTCAAGGGCGAGGACAAGTTCAGGGGCCACATCTACCACTCCAGTCAGCTGGATGGCAAAGGTGGGCAGCATCTGTTCTGGTGACACATGGGAAAAAATCAGCTGACATGCCACAGAGCAAGATGCCAAAGGCAAGAATGTCATTGTCATCGGCGGAGGTGCCTCTGCAATTGAAGCCATGGAGTTCGTTACCGCTGCGGGAGCTAAAAAGACGTACATTCTCTCGCGATCCGAGAAATGGATCATTCCACGAAACCCTGTCATCGACGTACTGCTAGCTCTGAACATCTTCGGCCAGGAGACCATCTTCTCTTTCATCCCAGAAAGGCTTCTGCGTCTCTTTTTCTACCGTGACCTCCAAGACATAGCACCTGCGGAGAATAGCGGAAAGGGACTCTTCACGGAAACTCCAATGGTGAACAACGATGTACTGGAGCAGATTCGTTCGGGTAAAACCAGCTGGCTGAGAGGCGACGTCAAGAACTTTGAGGAGAACGGTATCAAGTTTAATCACAGAAGCCAGGGCACACCCAAAGGCGGACCTGGTCGCGAAGAGCTTATCGAAGGTGATATATGCATCATGGCCACAGGCTACGAACGTCCATCTCTCAACTTCTTGCCCCGCGATTGCTTCCAAGAGAACTACGAACCACCCAACTGGTATCTCCAGGTCTTTCCACCCACGCATATAGACATTTGCTGCAACAACTGCACGTATGTCAACGCTATCGGAGCTGTGGGTAATTGGCACATTGGAATCTACACACGATTTCTCCTCATGTTCCTCGTCGACCCTCTGGCACGACCAACAGAGGGTCTCATGAAACTCTGGATCGATTTCACCAGATGGGTCAAACGATTCGCTCCCACTGCTGCATTCGACTTCTTCACTTATTCCGAGTTGGTTTACTGGTTTGTCTTTGTCATTATTATCAATCCCTTTCGCTGGAAATGGGCTCTGTTTGTTCTAACGGGACGAGGTTCTGCTTTGCCCAAAGCTGTGGTGGAACAGGAAGATAGAATACGAGGCAAATATGCGGCCAAGGCGTCGTGATCCTTATGCGTGAATTACTTTACATTGGAGACGAGAGTATACATGCCTTGGCGGAACTATCAAAGAACTTTTCCCGAAGGTTTGTGTTGTGCAACACTGGTCGAGAGTGATGTTCAGAAGAGTGAGACTCTATTTGTTGGTACAGAGAAAGGGAAAAGCCCGCAACCAAGCGAGCAATTCCAGCCCACCATTACTACTATAGACCGATGTACGACGTCCCATTCTGATCGCTCCTAGCCTCTCTTCATCCTGCTCACAGTCAGAGAGAGGAGAAGAACACAAAGACGTATCTTGAAATTACCACCGTTCCCTCCCATCCATAGCCGTTTCTGGCATATTAAAGGTACCTAGTGCAGGTACCTAATTAGGTTGTGTAGTTAGTACTCCTCCGACAGGTCCAATTCCACATCCTGCAAAGTTAAAGTCCGCGCCACCTTCCGATCCATGCCATGCATTTCAGGGGCAAAACGACATTTGTCGCCGTTGATGCAGCCCACAACGCGCAGGGAACCCTGCTGCTGTTGAGGATACGGGCAGTGATGGCCATATATGCAGTCGAATTCGCGACAAAAGGTGCCCTTCTTGCAGACGGTCTCGCGGGCGACGACGCGGAGCCATTTCTTGTCTTCTTCACTGAGTTTGGTGTCGTGCTCGTGAGGGCAGGCGCCGTTATTGGCTTTGAAATGGCAGCAGCCGCGGCCGATATAATGCTATAATATGGTTAGTCTACCTCAGAAAAACCTCCGTGCTGTGAATGGGAGCGAGCGAGAATTTTGGGGGGGGGGGGGGGGGGGCACTATACCTGATTGCAGTATTTTGCTTGCTTCAGCTTGTACACTTTGTCGTGGTCATAGTCCATCTGCTTGTCGATGCGATAATTAAATTTGTTGACGTGAATCACAGGTCCGCTAAACACCACTTCCGCCTGTGGCTTTGCGATATCTTTCAGTGGGAGATGCGCATTCTTGCGAGCGATGCTGGCCCATGCTCCACCAGGAGTGGACACCGGTACTACCGATGCTGGTCCTGGCGCAGGAGCACCAGCGATTGCCGGACCCTCGCTCACTGCCAGCGAGGCGATACTGTTAGCACGAGTAGAGCTCTCTCGGAATGAAAGTGTGGTAGGACTGTACAGCGGCGTGCTCGGCGCCGGCGTACGTGTCGATGGCGGTGGAGTGAACATTGCACTGGCGGGGTTGAACAGGTTCCTCGAATCATGACGACCCCGGGGAATGTCTCCCAGAAGATCCAGTGGCGGCAGATTGATCTTGGTGTCGCGAAATAAACCAGGAATGGTCTTCTTGTCGAAAGGCAACGTTTCCAACTCCTTCTCAAACGGTACACCTCCAAGCAGAGTCACACGGCCGACCTCTTGGGAATCCTGCATGTGGTTCTCCAAGAGACGTGCATATCCATTATCGTGACTGCAGCCAAGGACAATTTGGCGACATTGATTGTTATGAAAGTGTGTGCGGAAGTTGGCGCTCAGTTTCGTGTTGGCTTTGTCCTTGCCATAACCCACGTCGATGAAGTCACACATCTCATCGCCGCTCGTGAAGCCATCAACGAACTCTTCGAATATGGATGGCGAGCTTAGAATGCCGGCCTTGACTAGAGTGGACGAGAGGCCAGTGACGTTTGCATATACTCTAGCGATGATTTGCGAGTCTTCAGGACAGTGCGGGTGACCAGAAAGCATCCGGAATATGCCCTCCTTGAGCTGTCGGGCAGCCTTGCGTCCTCCCGCCTCTCCCAGTCGGAGCAGCTCGTGGTTGAATATCAAACCGTCACCATCAATCAGGACCATGACGTACGGATTGGACAGTAACAAGTTCTTGAGCATATCGCGCTCAACTGTGACCAGTTGTAGAGTGGCTTGCAATGGAGGCTGTGCATGACTGCCACGCGCGGAGAGGGTGGAGGCCTGCAGCTCTTCGTGCTTTATGACAAGGTTAGAATATCGGTGGAGAACTTCCTGCAGAACGAATTAGCACAAGGGGATGTCCATCGTGTGCGCTTGGAAGCGTTGCCAGGGCAATAACGGCACGAGATGAACTTGGCGAACGGCGAGCTGAGCCTGGTGTCATCGCGCACACGTGGAAGGATCATTCGAGGCAGCCTTACCTGAAGGAGCTTATCTTGCGAATTGTGCTGCGACTGTGAAATATTGTATCTCGACCACAATTCGCTCAAATGTTCACTACTAGCCGATGCCACGCTGGCAATCTCACGAACAGGCGTGCGAACAGGCGGCGCCGCGACGCTAGAGCTTCGACTTCCAGAGAGCCTGTTCCAGCCGTGCGAGCTGTCGCGCATCGATATAGGAGTTCTGCCGTTCACAGAGCCATTCTTGCGAGGTGTGCCTATCGGATCCATGGCCATGGGCGGCGGTGAGGCGGTTTCGGCGTCTGGTTCAGACGGCCCTAAGTTGTAGAGCGCCAGTTTGGCAACGTGTGTGTTTTTGAATTTGGGGTTGATGAGATCGAGGTTGAATGAGGTTGAGGTTGTAATTTGACTTTGTAAATCCGCGATCCCGCCGAATCGAAATTTGATGGCGAGGTCAAATTGACAAGTCCCCTGCCAGACCAGGAAGATGGGAGACTGCGGGCGGCGGGCGTGTTGGCTGTATTGCTTCGCAACAGTCAGAGGTCTGATGTTGGCTGGTGGCAGAGAGTCTCTATAGCAAATGATGACCGGTCGCGTGCTGATGTGAAAGCTCTTCCCTGCTGGTGGTGGGTGGTATAAAAGATATCCTTCGTCGGTGGCACCTCGTGCTAGTTCCAAGTTCTGACGGGACGGCAGCGGCAGCGGCAGCGGCAGCGGCCCGGGAGAATAAGGAGTCTTTTTTCTTCTGGCGACTACGTTGAGTACTGGCCACGCTGCCACTATCCAGAGTGCAACAAACAGCGAAGCAACAACAATCTACAGCAATACGCGTTGATGCGTGGATGTGCAGCGAAGAATTTGTTGCTCTTCCTTCACCGCATGGGCTTATGCGCGTTGCGGGAGTGCCGTGCCAGGGTAGTCTGCAGGAAACCAGTCGGAAAGTCTGCTGTGCAACGCCAACGACGTGGATCGCCAGAATAGTGTCTGCGTTGTCTCCTCCACACGCATTCAAGCATTCTTGAGCATCGGACTGGCCAAATGGCCAGTGGCGTGCGATGCTATGGGATAATAATGCAGGCTAGGTGGTCTGGTTTCCGCAGCGAAGCAGCACGAGTCACTTCATCATATGGACGGTCAGTAGACTGTCATTCGCCCTACCGAAGCAGACAAGTGAATGCGCGCGCACATGTGCAGCATAGCGATGCGAAGCCTGTTGACATGTGAGTTGCCTTCATACCTATGCTGAATTACAATCGGAGGGCGCCAGAGGCCACTCTAGCCGACCGGACAGTGAACAACGGCCTGTGAATGCACATATCGCTCAATGCAATCGTGTAACATATAGAAGAAGCCCCCAAGATTTCCATTATGTTGACCTAGGTATCTCGTGTCTAGGTCACCTTATATATCAGCGGGCGTGGTTCAACACAAAGGCACGTTTACATACGGTCTTGAGGCCTGGTCTCTTCGCATTTTTCGCATTTTTTGTCTCTATGCGATGGAACTGTATCACGGGCTGTTTCCATATTGGTGTCTTTGTGGGTATAAGTCTCTGCGGTCGATCTCCAGGCTCTCGGCCGATTTGAGAGCCTTGACAGCTCCGTCGTGCCTTCTGTCTACTCACGTTTCCACGCGTCGAGCTCCTCATCTAAGTGCTCCTTGAGCTTCTTCAACTGATTACCAAAATTTTGGCCGCAACGCCAACACTCCATGCTCTTTTCCGAAATACTCCGGCGTTTTCTTTCATACTCGTCCGTGGTCATTGGAAACTCCTCAAGGGCAACGAAGAAATCTGTTGTGAAGGAACGATAGTGGCTGGAATTCTTTAATGAATCGCTGACCATGTCTTTACTCATGACGTGGATATGTAGATGATCCATCGACGGAGTGGCGTGGATTCCGGACTTGACGCCTTGCAGCCAGTCGCGCCCGGGAGGCAGCTCTGCAGGGGGCTCGTGTGCGTCCATCGCTTCGTTCCTGGCCTGTTCTGCTGTCGAGTACTGTCCAAAGCGTCGGCGAAGCTCGTCGGCAACCATCAAGGACACCTTGTCCTTCTCGCGTTTGCAGTCGGCCAGGAACTCTGAATCACCGAATGCTGATTGCGATCCGAGGAGGTTCTTACTCTTATCACGAGGGAGTATCAGAAGATGAACGGTAGACTTGGGATACACTAGCATATAGGAACAGATCAGCGTCAGTCCCGTCGCAATGACGGTTCCTCTCGGGGCAATAAGCTCCGGAGATTCTCAATGGCATCCGAGACCACGAGACAAAGCATTTCGTCGGCCACTCACTATCATTGATCACTACAAACTTGTCATCGTAGTAGATGACTCTGCTCGGGGGAAAGGCTTCCGGATGGAGGGCATACTGTCCGAGAGCAAGTCGTCCGTATCGTTGTGTTTGCTGGCTGGCTGGGTCATGTCTGGCCTTGTCATATGTCGGCGGCACATCCATCCTGGGTTTCTTAGGCTTCATGAGCTCTGTAACTTGGATGGTGGTCAGACTCGGCCGATTTGGGGTCGACTCGTTCGCATACACGCGTTGGGCCTGGGCCGTGCTGGCGAGGAATGCTGTGAGGAATGCGGACCAGCGGCAAGCAGGGAAGCCGCACGCTCGGTAGTCTCTCGACGCTTCGCCATGCTAGGTGAGGTGGTAGGAGGTAAGGTAGGGTCAGGTAGATGTCGATGATGAGGCGGAAGGGCAACCTGGAGGGTCAATGGCTGGCAGAGGGCAATCACAGAGAAGGAAGGTGACCGGTGAGAGGTAACTGGAAGAGTGAGAGGCTAAGAAAGGCTAAAGGTAAGGGAAGGGAACGGCGCTGCGGCGCTGGTGAGTCGTACGCAGAGCAGACCAGCCCCGCACCTGAGTCCGTGAGTCCGAGGTCGCTGTCGAGTCTGGACTTCCACTTGCCTTATGTTCCTTGTGCAGTACCTCCGCATAAGTATTTATGCTCCGACACACATGCAGTGGAGGACTGCATCTACCTATTTTCCTCTAACCGCGTCATGGGTCGCGTCGCGCGTCAAACTTTCACATTATGGAGGTATCATCATCTACCTGACTGTACCTGACTTCATCCATCACAGCATGTAATTCTGCTGCACCATCCTCGCATCTTCCCACTCAGGCTACGCTAGGTCTTCTACCATGCCGCGAACCAAGGCTTCGCGGAAGCGCCAGAGCAGATTGGAGTTCACGCCCTTGCCTTCCTCCTCCCCCGCCGCGAAAACGTACAACCAGCAGATCCGAGAACGTGCCGCTGCAGTTACGATTCAAGGCTCCTCGAAATCGAAGCGACCAAATATGCCAGACATTGGCGACGATGGCGATAACGACGATTCGATCCTACCGACTCCTGCCGGCACTCGGAACGAAGACCTTATCGAAGAGAACGACAGCGAGCCGGTACGAACAGCTTCAAGGCGGCCCCATGGCGCTTCATTGTCGCAAGACCGTCGTTCGACGCGGAAGGCGCGATCCCAGCAGAAGCAGCTCGACTTCTCGAACGCTCGAGATGCCGCCACATTCGATTCACCCGTCCGACTCGCCTCTTCCAGACCCGTCTCTTCTGCCAAAGGCGTTTTTGCTTCTGCTGGCCAGGCGAGAATGGTCGAGCTGTCTAGTGACACGGGTTCCGAGTCGGACATGCCATCCGCACGCAAGATCATAGCCCGTGCGAAAAAAGAGGAAAAGCAGGAGAAGCCGAGGAAGACACGGGTCACGCGCGCTTCACAACGACCAGTAGTGCTGTCGGACAGTGACCAGGAAGGTATTGTCGTAGCTAGCAAGCCAGTAGCTGAGACAACGAGCGACAAGGAGGACAGCGGCGAAGACATGCCAACTACGCAAGGAAGGCTACCTCGTAAGCGGCGAGTAAGGAGGACATCGATTGACAGCTTTGTCAGCGACTCCCCTCCAGCGCCTTCAGAAAGCGAGGACGATGTCGTGCAGGTAAGCACGTCTAGACGGAAGCGTAGACGACAGGACAGCGACGAGGAAGACTCGGCTCATGGGACACCGAGTCGGCGACGAGTAAAGCGGCCGCGACAGCTCTCTCAGCGCGAGAAAGAGGACCTAGCCGAAGACCTGGCCGCTTTAGGGTCAAGTAGTGAAGCACCATCTTCGCCACAGCCTCCGAGGAGTACGCAATCTGCCGAGAAGCAGGCAAGACTCAAAGCATTGGAGAAATTAAAGAAGAAGCGTGGTCAACCTCTTGAGCAGGTTGTTGAGGAAGACGGAGAAGAGGAAGATGATAACAACATACTGGACTCGGATGCCGAAGAAGTCGCTGAAGACAGCGAGGTGGAGGAGGTGCCTGCTCCGATGAGTAGTCGTCATATGTTTCGGCCTGACGAGGATGACGAGGACTTCTTGGTTGAAGAAGGCGACGATGACCCTCTCGGAATCCCCGAGGGTTTGCCACTGCAGTTTACCCGCTACGCTTCTATGCGCGGTAAAGAACTGTTCAAGTTTGCGATTCTGTGGATGGTTCAGAAGAAAATCAATCCAGGCTTCGACATGAGTGCTGAGATCTTTGACCTGACATTCAGAAAGCTGGACGATGAGGTCCGTGGGTTAGCCGAGTCGAAGTTCATGTCGTCGGCCTGGACGCCCGAGTTCTCAATTGCGTTACAAGCTCGACCCGAAATCGCATATCAACGGCCTGGTGGAACTCTCAGGGACGGATGCGATGCCTGCAATCGATCGGGGCACCCGGCAACATACGAGATACAATTTCATGGAAAGCCGTATCACACAAGCACGCTCGAGGACGTCGACGAGAAAGACGACGACGATGATGATGACGACGACGATGACGAAGAAGAATCTGACTCTGAGGCGGCTGCAGAGAATTGGGACTATGACTCCCAAGGACGCAAGGTGGTGCCTCAGAGCACCGTTTTCTACGTTGGCAAAATGTGCACAGCCAATGCGAAGACGGGTAAGTACTTTGACGAAGAGCTTTTATCATCTTCGAACTGACAGTGTACAGCACATGCCCTGCGGCATTGGAAGTTTCAGTTGTACGAATTCGTAGTCATCTGGCTGACTTCGACTGGATACCTAAAGCCAGACAAGATCGTGCAGCGCGACAAAATGTCTACCAAGAAGAGGGGAAAACAAGCACACAAGATCTTGATGAAAATGGAAGAGTCCGGCGAGATCAGGTCCTTGTGGAAGACATTTCGCGACTCTATTGACGCCGCGAGAGATTCAAAGCAAGGTCGTTATGCTGTGGAATCGCCGTGAGAGTGTGACGCTCTACGCTTTTGACCTGGCCACTTGCTACGAGGTTCTTTCTGGTAATACCTTGAGCATATGAATTGGTATCGGTACCTTTTGCCTAGTAGGAGGAGTAGGAGGAGGTGCCTCCTACCTTCTAGTACCTCCGAGCTACCTAGTAGACACCTTTCAGTCGGAGCTCGCATTGCGCGTAACTCTCTGATCGCCCGGCTATTATATGCCAAAGATGAGTGAAGAGTGAAGACGCCGCAGCTCTTGGCCTCTTAATAGGGAGGCTTTCGTGAGTGACTGTCGCGTGACATTAATTCGACCAATCAGAGAGTTGCGTCGTTCTAGAGATTTTTCTTTGAAAACTCCGGCCAAAAGGTGGGTACATGTAATGTACCTACATGTATCAAGGTAATGAATTACACAATCGTTCTGCATTGCGGAGCTGTAGAGAAGCAGAACGATACACATTCCTCAAGATGCTATATCAACTTCCCAAGCTATTATGTATGCAAAAGCTAAGAATGTCTGTGCTCAGAAGATTCCTGGTTCCCTGGGGGTATCGTAACGTTCCATAGCAACCATCCCTCATATACATTTCACATGCACATTTCTTCGTTCCATCTTCACATCATCATAGCCATGCATCCAATTTTTTCACCAAATCCACCACCTCATCAAGTGCATGCAGTTCTTCTTCCAAATGCGCGGCCAGCCAGCTCCCCGCGCTTCCATCCCTCGCAGCGAAATCTCTCATCGAGGTCCGCACAGCTTCCACGCCTCCCTTTTGAAAAATTCTTGCAAGTATATCACCGTCGATGTGCATATCTGTTAGACTGCCGACAGTGGTCTGCAGCATGGTGTTTGTCATTTCATTTCCACTGTTTCTGAAACCGATGGGTACAGCGCGAACACTTCCCACCATCACATCGTCGCCCGGAGGCGAGTACAATGGCCTCATGTGGGAGTAGGGCGAGAGGTGCTCGCTACGTTCAATCAGTCGCTGAAGCCAAAAGAGCTTACGCCACGTAGTTTCGTCTATAGTCGCGAGAGCGATAATGGTGCCATCCGTGGCGGAACCGAGAATACGATTTGACGCCAGTCCAGCAGGGCGTTCTCCTTTTCGTGCTATGGTGGCGGAGGGTCGTAGACGTGTGATGGAGCATCCCAATTGGGCTTCGAATTGCAGAACAGCGGATAGGCTGCCAACCACAGAAGCAGCAGTATTATTCCCTATTGATATTGTCATTCCGATCAATTTGCCATCCTTGCCCCCGGCCAGCACCATGGGCACCTTTGAGGCAAGATTGTCGACCGCGCGTGGCAGGACATAGTGACTGATGAGGTAGTCTGCGCGAGGTCCAAGGCACACGGGCTGCAGCCGGGCAGATGCATCGTCTCCTTGGCCTTGCACCAGACATAGATTTACGACAGAGTCGGCAGCCGTCGTGATGACCATCTGCCGACAGTCCTCGTTAGCATCTTCGACTGTCATATAAACACCAGCACTTGCTAGAAGAAAAGCTGGGCAAATCTGCGTCCATTTCATCTCTTGCACATCAAGCCTGTAGAGATAGACCTTGTTGCCAGCACAGACCGCATATGTTCTGTCATCGAATACCGCTAGTGCAGTGACATCTTGGTCGAAGTATTCTTGTCGGGTGACCGTAACATCGACAACTTCCCGACTCTTGACTTTGGGTTGCAGGAATGTCACTTTGCCTCGGCGGAGGCCATTCTTCCTTAGATAACTACCTCCAAGTAGAATCCACGAAATCTTTTTCTCACTGTCCAGTCGCGGGGACCATGAAAGCAGCGCATTGACCTTCTCCCCAGGCTGCAGCTCATGCGTGAATCCGGTATATGCTTGTGACTTCTCGCTCGAATGCTCCTCGTATATATCTCCCATGTCAGGACGATTTCGTTGCACAGCGATGAAGTCAATAAACGGCCACAGCTGCCTTCTCTCCTCGGGGGGCGATCGTGGTCTCGAGGGTAGAACGCGCACATCATAGCGCATACCTGAACAGACCAGATGACGCAATGGTTCAGCATATACCAGTCGGTTAGGAGTTCCGCTAGTGGGCAGTTGTCGAGGCACGGTGGACGATTGGCTATCGAGCCCGATCACGATGAAGCTGTCACCAGATACGAGTAGTAGCTGTTCGGCAACTTCGTCCGAGGACAGATAGCTTGCGGCTGGAATCTGGCAAGTGGCAACGACGGACCCCTGGACAAATTCAGGGTGAGCCTTGTCGGTGATCCAAATATTTTCGATACGCAGCGACCTGTTCCTCCCACTCCAGCTGATTAAGAGGGTGCTGTTGCCAGTCATGGCGACTGCCGAAGCTTGATCGCTCGTCATGGATGCCAGGCGAACAGTACTCGACCCAACGACGCTCGTGCCGAGATACGTTAGGGGCTCTTCCGCATTGGGCTCAACGATGAATGATACCAGTGTGCCATTCCGTAACCCACAGACTGCCAAAATGACGTTGTCGCTCTCCAGGAGGACGATATGGTCGCATGGGGCGGCCTGATCAGATGACGGCGGTAGTCTTGTATCATAGCTTACCGGTGCTGAGCTGCTGTCACCAAAGCACAGCATGAGTAGCCTTCCATTGGAAGTCGATGCAAGCGCGACTATGTCGGTCTTGACCATGGTGGACGCGATGCAGAGTGGTTGGCTGGTTAAATCAACTCGGGGCCCAGCGGTCATAGCGTCGTCATCAGCAGCGGCAACACTGTAGCATAATATACCAAAGCTTCTCGCACATTGCACTGCGACCACCACCTTCGAGGCAGCTGGTATGATCGATGCGGCCAGTATCTCTTCATCTTCTGCCAACCTGCGCCGGAATGTGTCTTCAAAGTTTGCATGCAGAGCTTGCGACATGCAGATGCTTTTTGGAGTTACTTGTACAATGATATTATCAGACGTAATGGCTGCAACAAGTGTCCTCTCCTTGGTATCAAATGCCGATATTCCAGTCACGTCTTTGGGCAAGGAGTCTGGATGGTAATCCGGCAATGACGCAAACTCTGCATGCAACCTCCAGAGCGTAGTTTCGAGAGGACTGGACAGTACAACGATGAGCGACCCCATCGACAGATCAGGCAGTACCCAAGCACCGGTGACAGCCTGACAAAAGTCCAGACGCACGAAAGCGGCAGCGATGCCCTCAAGTCCTTGACGCAACTCTGTAATGGCACCATATGGCTCTCTTCCAGACGTGACAAACATACTGTCAGTCTCCTTGATTCGACTGCGATTAGTGTGAATAACATCCGAAGGAATCATGTCCGTCACTGATGCCCAATTTGGGATCAGCTCTATCGGCTTGATACCCATGGTGTCCATTCTGCTCATTTCTCCAATGCGTCGGGCGCTTGGCCAGTTTCCAATGGAGACCACCAGGCCGCTGCTAGTATCACCTGCCACGCACAAGATGTCTGGATCTAGCTCGCCGCCGAGGGATGCAAAGGCGGTGCCGACATGACACCCGAGACTGCCAGCAACACTTTGTGTCACTCGAGAGGACTCACTCTTCGGAATTTTCATATATAGCACAAGGCCATCTTCACGAACCAGGTAAATGTCATCGCAAGCAGATCTAGCTGCCTGACTGCGTTGCGGCTTTGCCCAGCTTGTCCATACAGGAAGAGAGCCCGAATTACCAGGATACTGACTTGCATCGTCGACCGGCGCCAGACTGTTGCCCAATGTCGACCCAGATAGGATGTTTTTCCATATCGTCATCCTGAAACCAGTGACGAGAAGGAAAGCAGCGTCTTGTAGAGCTATTAACAGACTTGGAATCTCAGTAGCGCCGTCGAGGGGTAGTCCTGGGTGTTGCTGCGCCTGTATTGGGCCTGTTGAGTGAGTCCAGTCTATTTGAATCGCCTTTGTGAGTCCCTTATCGATTACAACCACCAGCAGAATGATGCGGTCGGGGTCATCGTCGGGTGGGACAAGGAAGCTGACCTGCTGCACTACGCCCGCAACCGCCAGGTGCCGTTCAGATGACACGGGACACCATACTTTCTCGCGACCACAGATTTCATGTTGGATTTGTTCATGTGTCTTCGCCGCGTAAATAATGATCTCCCTTTCCTGCGCGGACACAGCCAGGGCTCGCGAATGTGGATCAACTGCAAGATAGTGACCAGGCTGGTAGATCAGCCGATCGTACTTATGCATGGGCACGATTTGCTGCACAAACTCGAATTCTCCACGCCCGGTACTTTGTAGGAAGATAAACACGAGGTCGGTATCGAGAGTCAGGACAACCGATTGAGAAGGAAAAGCGGGATTTTCGAGTGGACCGTTGTCCTTCTCCAATTTGACCAGAAAGTCCTCATCGTCAGGGGCCTTTTCGGGCGGAAAACTTGCGGCGTCTCGTATGGGCGAATCGAAATCGTTCTTGAATGCAACGTGCGATAGATGTCCTCGATGCCCCACGTGCTTCACATGAATGAAGTTATTTCCAACGAAGACAACATCGTTGAGCCTGGGATGCCGGATGCGAGCGTGTATGATGAAGCGAACGACAGAGCTCTGGATTGTTGTCTTGGTGTACACCCCGATGACTGGCTTCGAACCATCACCATTCGACAAGGGTGCAGAATCCATTGCGGAAGGCGCAGGGAACCTGAGTGAAGTCTGGTCCGGGAGACTGTCGTCGCTGTTGCTATAAAGAATGTTGGAGACCCCGGCTTGATACCCAAAGGAGAAATCGCAGAAGTCAATCAGTCTCTCGCAGGCAGCGACGCACCGTTCGTGCCAGTGAGATTGGGCGTTGCTCGCTGCTGCATTCACTTGTCACAGAGCAGACCAGGGTCGCCAAGAAGGTCACGATCCGGGTTCAGTGTGCAGTCCAGAGGAGAGCTGCCTTGCATGTCAGCCGCAAGCGAAGACTGAAGGCTCTCAATAGAGTCGATCAAACACGAGCCTGTCGTCCATCTGGCAATGCAATATACCGTTAGTCCGCGTTGCTGTGACTCGCACAGCTCGAAGCTGCTCTCGTTTCAGAATAATATGCGGGACGCGAAGTCCTTGCCGCAGCTGTCTCCTGCACTTCTCTTGACCCTGCTCGCCAGCTTCAATTGGACCCCAACGAGGACAGCAGTCAAGTCGAGACGACGTGCAGCATGTGACCGGCGACAAGACCTGCGGCTTAAACGACCACCGCAGCAATGTCCGTGGAGCGGCGCGTCGGGTGGAGCCGTGCGGGACTTGCGATCAGTCGGATTCTGGCGTAGTTCAAGCGGCGCGCTATCTGCATCGTCAGCAAGGGGGAGCTATGGGGCCATGTCTACTCCTCCATGAATATCCATGAGGGAGCTGTCTGCTTTGCCCGCTGCCCGCTGCCCGCTGGACCTTTCGACGGGGGGCCGCACGGTGGTGTGCAGAGGATGCAGAGGATGCAACTGTGCAACACGCCCCCAGCTCGTCGCATGCACGTGCAGGAGACGGACGGACGGGCGGAATTTGGTTGGTGTAGTGCACTGTGCAGGTGGTCGTCGGAGGATTCGCGAGGATTTGCGAGGATTGGCAAGGCAAAGAGCAGGACGCGTTATGGTTTCGCGGCGGCGGGACGTCGGCAGACGCCAGCGGGAGCACACAGCAGGGTTTCTCCTTCGCACCTGCCGCGTGCCACCGCCTCGCACCTGCCACGGCCATGCTGCACCACCAGAGAGGTACCTTACAGTACACCTAGTGAGAGGAAAGGGCACTCATCAGACACAGAAAGTCTGGCCGATTGTTCATTCACGACCTCGCCGTCATCCATGGTCCTGGAAGCGAGCATGCTGCTTGAGCACGTTCCACAACCAACATATCCTACACACTGTACATAGGGCATAGACACGCAGGATGTGCATCAGCGCCTGCGGGACTCGCTACGGATACCAAGGCCGCCAATCCCGCCATGACAGCAGTGCCAGCAGCTGAGCAGCAGCAGCAGCAACATCATCATCATCAGCCAGCGCGTGGTGTCACTGGAGACGACACCTCCTCGAGCGCGGAGCTCGAGCGGGCTTCAGCGACGGCGGTGCACGTCCAGCAGGCGCCCAGCGACGAGAAGGACAAAATCGCGCGCATTCTCTCGGCATGCCGGGATCGCGACTTGGAAGCTCTGTGCGAATTGGCCTGCTCGGAAAAGGGCTTGGTGGATGACGAAGTGCGGCGTACAGCATGTAAGTTCCTGGACTCTCTCGGGCATCGTCGATGCTGCAGCTACGCAATAAACGCTCACACTTGTGCCAGGGCCAATTCTACTGGGCGTCCACAGCGGCAACAAGCAAGTCGCTGCGAATCGGAACTGGCACGACTTGTCCCGTCATAGAGATGAAGACCAAGTTCGGCTGGACGTCAACAGATCATTTGTGTATTATCCTGAAAGTAAGAAACTACATATTCCAACCACGACAACTACGAGCTAACATCGTTTGACTCTGATCGTTGCACAGACGAGTCCGAGAAACAAATGGATGAACGCAAGCAGGAACTATCCGCGGTGATCACCGCCGTATTGCGTCAGCATCCTATGCTTTGCTACTTTCAAGGCTACCACGATATCGTCCAGGTTTTGCTCTTAGTCCTGGGTGCCGATGCCACGGGACCGGCTGTCGCCCGGCTTTCCCTGCTACGCATCCGAGACTTCATGCTTCCGACTTTATCGGGTGCCGAATCACACCTTCACCTTCTTCCGGCCATACTGTATGCGGCAGATCCCGATCTCTATCGGCATCTTTCCAATGCCTATCAACCAGCGCCCTTTTTTGCCCTTGCGGCCACTTTGACTTTATATGCGCACGACATCGAGGGCTATGGAGACATTGTGCGATTGTTTGACTACCTGCTGGCGAGTGGAGCTGTAATGCCAGTGTATCTGTTTGCAACGGTATGCCTCACCGCCACTTGAGTTCATATGGATGTATGCTGGGCTAATATCTTCTCGCAGATTGTCATGACCAGGAAGAAAGAATTATTGGAGATAGACCACGATGAGCCCGAAATGCTCCACTCCATTCTGTCGAAGCTTCCCAAGCCACTGGAACTCGAGAACCTGATCCACGGGACACGGACTCTGTTCGGGCGCTATCCGCCAGAGCGACTGCCGAATGGGGCCTGGCGACGAGTAAGTTCAAACTCCGTGCTCAAGACGACTCCGAATCCCCAGGCACTCTCCATGCAGTCGCTCCGAGAGGGCGAACAGCTTTTCGAAAAGCACGCAACCGAAATACGCAGGTACGACGCACTCGTGAGTGCCCGGAAGCGCATAGGAGCGCTTGCATACCGTTACCGACGCCCGGCCAGATGGACCGGGGCTGCAGTTCTCATTGCCGTGCTGGCATTGTGCATGCGTGGGGACAGTGCAGGCATCGTCTTTCGTTCGCTTGGCCGCGTGCACAACACAGCCTGGGGTCTTTTCAAACCTTTAGCGCCGTCATCAGCACAGAATCTGCTGCGCACGTATATACGTTGGGCCGGGCATGTTGTGGAATAGCGAAGCATGACTTAGGGTTGGCAGACACCGGACTTATTCCGTGTGCGAGGAAGCACTGGGCTAACGGAACAGCAAAAACGCCAGAACGAACCTACTGGCGCATGAACGGGCTTGAGCAAGAATATCTCAGCATTTGGTGCGGCATACCGTGAAATGTCTCTTGGAGAACTGGCTCGACCACTGGAGATGAGCTGCGGATGTACATGTACTCTAGGAAATTGATTCGGGATCATGAATATACATGTACCTCACTGCTCGACCCCGCAGCCTGTTACGAATACCTGTACATGGTGCACAATGTCTCTCGAACCGAATATCCGCCGGGAGGCATATTCGCGTTTCTCGCTGATTCTTTCTCGTGGTCACTGGCTTTGTGAAGTGTTGAAGTGAGACTGGGTACCGGAATTTCGTGGTCACTGGCTTTGTGAAGTGTTGAAGTGAGACTGGGTACCGGAATTGAGGTGGTGTTACTGGGTCATCCAATTTGCTGATAGATTAGGTATTGTACTTTGCATCATCCACCTCAATGGAATCGAACGCGAACACTACGACTTCTGCCAGCATCGGTCGGAAGGCGTGTGGAACCTGTCTGATACCTGGTACATCCAATGTACTTGATCATCGATGCTTCTGGGCTGGAATGATCTCTGCTACGTATCAGTCCCCGGCGCGTCGCCACTGCACCTCTCCAAACGCGCATTGCCGGGTTTTACTTGCGTATATGATGCTCCAACACATGTTTCATGGCAGGGAGCTCTTCGTATATCTGGGATTGATCATTTACTGCTTAGCGACTGGAACTGGTGTTCCTGCTCAACTTGGCGCAACCTCCATTTCGGCCGCCCCGTTCTCGATACCTGGCAAATGAGCGTTGCTTTGACAGCCGGGGCAATTGTGAACCACCTCATGACAAAACACATCGCAATCAATGCAAAAATGCTGCTGGCAAGTCGAGCACTCATACCGGGATGACTCAGATGCGCCTTCTGCCCGTTTGGGCCGGCTGTGTCCATTTGCAGAGCCATCGACTCCGTCTATTCCGCCAGATAGTGCAGGAAATGGAGATTGGCATCCGAAGCACTGCACGCTTCTCTTTTGTTGGGCTCGTTTCCAAGAGACCTCGTCCCAGTTCTGCAGGGGGAAAAGATGGTGGTATGATCTCGCGAGATGCGTGGAGAGGATAAGCGTGAGCTCACACGTCGGACATGTAGCTGGGAGGTTGCAGACTTTCGCTTTGCATCTGCTGCAAAGGTAACCACCTCTGGTGAGATTACCATGACAAGCACACAGTGTTGCCTTTTCTTCGACGATTCTTGACGGAAAGCCCATCATTAATAGTGCAGCTTGGTTTCGCTTCTGCGCTTCAACGTCCGAAGCACGCACCACAGGTGGTGTCGTGATTGACATGAGCAATTCACGGTAGTGGACCTCGTCAACTGCGACATTGTAGCAGTTCGTGTCGCCTTGGTTTGTCTTTCGACAGATCTCGGCACATATGAACATTTGAGCCGCTAAACCGATGATGTTCACGCGTATTTTGTCTTTGATACAGGCTTTGATGGTGTCATGAATGTCTCCAGGATCCGAGGTATGTAGGGCTCCGAGGATTATCGCTACTTCACGCGTGCCGTGCGATGGGGTGTGGTAGAGGGCTGCTCGCGCCATCTCGAGCGCGTTCTGCAGTGATGGGTTCCCCTTAGGATCCGTACTTCGAAGTGCTTTGATGGCGTTGATGTGGTCATTTGGATTGCCAGACATGTCGCTGACTCGAATGGCCAGTCCTTCCCGCATGCCAAGGATTCCAAGCTGTGAGATGGGGTTTTGCTCGAAGTATTCGCGGATGAACGCAATTACATATGTGAGGGTCAGAAGTAATCGAGTAGGACGCAGATCCTTCTCCATCATCGCCAATGAAAGATCCAAAATTAGAATTGTATGTCGAATGATGCCACGCTGAAGAGGCGTAGTGTCTTTGACAAGCCTACATACAGTTAGAATGGCGTTCAACTAGGGAGCACAAATGAATGGACTACCGTTTCCTTTTTGCGGCTTCTTCAATGCCACCCAGCACCTCCAATAGGTTTCCATCTGCCCCTTGACGGAGATCACCAGTTCCAGTGGCTCCTTCTTCCCATCTCGCCAAAGCTCTTGCTTTCGGACGCGACGCCAAGGTTCGACCTTTGCCTGTGCCATCGCCATTGACCTGGAGATCATCATCCTCGTCGTACTCGTGGTCTGAATCGGCCATACTGGTGGTCCGGAAGGTGGGAGAGGACTACTTGTGTTCGGGATATGTGCACATGGGGCAGGTGAATTTCCTCGAGCCTATACCATACTGGTATCGCTCAGCGGCCAGAGCTGCCAATGGTGAAGTTCGGAATAGACTTTCTCGAAATGATTCCGGACACGGCTGCTTCCAGTGGTAGCTAGAATCGGAAGGGTCCCGCAGCGTCCAGGAGAGATCAGGGTCGAAGGGTGCACAGTGGGGGGTGGACGGCGATATCGAAGAGCGTTAAAGCCTCTACCTAAAGCAAAGAGGACGGGAAGTGTCTACCGTAGTGAGACTGAGCGACTCCCTTTCACGTGGCAAGCTCGGACCCCTGTTAGACGCCAAGGCAACGTCGTTCAGACAAAGAAGGAGCAACCATGACCGGACCCTATTATTGACGACTTGTATTGACGACTTCAGCAAACACTCACCACAAACACTTGCCACACACACACTCTGTCGGCTTCATCACGTACTACCGCCCTCTCCCGTCACCTTCTCCGCGCTTCAGCCGACACCTTCGACCTCACTCACCGCCGCCCTCGCACGACCCCTCCACCGCTAGACACAACTAGGCTGCAATAGCGACCATGGCGAACGACGAATATGATGTGCGCAACCCGGCAGTATGAGATGGAAGTCAGCCGCTGATATCACCCATACAGTTTCTCTTCAAGGTGGTGCTCATAGGAGACTCGGGCGTCGGAAAGTCCAACTTGCTCTCTCGATTCACACGCAATGAGTTCAACCTCGATAGCAAGTCCACTATCGGCGTCGAATTTGCGACCCGATCTATCCAGGTCGACAATAAGACCATTAAGGCTCAGATTTGGGACACCGCCGGCCAGGAGCGTTACCGCGCCATCACTTCAGCCTACTACCGTGGAGCTGTGGGCGCCCTGCTCTGTTACGATCTCACCAAAAGCCAGACTTTCGACAACGTGACCCGGTGGTTGAAGGAGCTGCGAGATCATGCTGATACGTAAGGATGGACTACACTCCGCGTGATCGCGATGCGGGAATGCTGATAAGAGAACAGAAACATTGTGATTATGCTTGTGGGAAACAAGAGCGATTTGAGGCACCTTCGGGCTGTGCCTACAGATGATGCGAAGGCATTCGCTGCAGAGAACGGATTGTCTTTCATCGAGACTTCTGCCCTTGATGCGAGCAACGTCGAGCTTGCCTTCCAGCAAGAATTGACCGAGATTTACCGTAAGTCCTTAAAACATGACTTGTGCTCATAGCACACGAGATGCTGATGGACTTGCAGGAATTGTGTCTTCAAAGGCCCTCGACAACGATGCAGGCAGTGCTGGTGCGCCTGGACAGGGCACATCGATACCACTATCGTCTAGCAACCCACCGGGAGGTGACGCCAAGAAAGGACAATGCTGCTAGACGGCACATTCCATTCTCGATACCCGGTTATTTAGGGAAGCTGCAGTAGGTGTTGGTCGGGCGAATTGGTACGAAGCATGGGTTGACTGCGTGGCCTATGGGCTGGCTCCGATATCCGCGATAGGAGTTCCAGGCGTTTATAGGTAACGATTCTTGTCGTCCATTGCCGGAAAGATATGAGAGACTCTACGCATGACAACAATAACTTAATGATCATTGAAACGCATTCGACGAGATGCGCAGGCTGTACTCAGATATGTGGTCACTCAGAACTGACATTGTTTGGCAACAAGCTCCGATTGACTTCAGGGACGACCGAGTATACACGACATACCGCTTCTATGTGAAATGCCTTCGGATCCCCGTAGGACCTGTGTGTCTGCTATACTTCAAGATTCGCGCCGCCGGCAAAGGCCGTGGTGATTGTGCCTTGTCTAGACTTCTCTGCGAAGAATCCAATTCCGAAAGAGTCTGCCGTAGCAGACAGATGAACAGATCATCGCCACAGGCCTTCTTAGTGGAACACCATGACTTCGTATTTCTCGTAACGATGACCGACCTACAGCAAACAAGCTCCGTTTACGTGACGACTACTCGCAATTTGCTGCCTTTCCCTCCCCCTCGTAAACAGCAGTAGAAGAATTGTCTCCGACTCTTTCTCGGGCCGAATAATGTCACCAATGAATTAATCAATAGTACGCTGTAGAACAACGTACCATGCAGAAGTTGCATGATATGAGTGATCACCAGTAGTAGTGCGTGTAAAGTTGTATCCCTGACGGCGATCGGAGATAGGCGGATTTATGGTGAATGCTACCTGTAGCCATGAGCATATACATGTAGCTTGAGGGGCCCTCGTTCTATGATGTCTTCTTCATTGAACATTCATTCCCACACCAGCCGCTGAATTCGACTTCAACAATGTCTCTATTTCCCCCCGCTCCAAAGCCAAAGTCCCTGCTTGGGTATCACAGAATCCTCTCGCCGACAGCTGGCGTTCGAGTGAGCCCATTATGCTTAGGCGCCATGAACTTTGGCGATGCGTAAGGAATTACCAGTAGAACTTGTCACCAATTTGTCTGACACAGTCGCTAATTTTCATGTTCTCTACCTCTCTTGCAGATGGAAGTAAGTGAGATTCGGTTTATTGCAGTCCGGAGCTGGTCGAATAGATTAACTGCCTCAATCATAACTTATACATGTATAGGGACTACTTGGGCGAATGCAACAAGCAGACGGCATTCGAAATGCTTGACTTCTTCTACGAGAATGGCGGCAATTTCATCGATACTGCCAACAAGTAAGCCTATTTTTTTTTTCTTCTCCTCCGCATCAACTTCCTAGAGACTGGCTAACAGTAGCAGTTACCAGGCTGAAGAGAGTGAAACCTGGATTGGTGAATGGATGAAAGCGAAAAATAACCGTGATGAGATGGTTATTGCTACGAAATTCACCACCGGTTTCCGAACGGGCTCAGAAGCTACGGAGAAAATCAAGTCGAATTTCCAAGGCAATCATTCGAAGAGCTTGCGAGTTTCGCTGAATGCTTCGCTGAGAAAGTTGCAGACTGACTATGTTGTGAGTAGTACATGTTTCCTGGCAGCTGTGGATTATGGCCTGACTCCATCCCTTCTATAGGATCTCCTCTATGTCCACTGGTGGGACTTCACCACCAGCATCGAAGAGCTCATGAATAGTCTCCATGCCATGGTTCAGAATGGAAAAGTTCTCTACCTCGGCATCTCAGACACACCAGCTTGGCTGGTCGTCAAATGTAACGACTACGCTCGCTTTCACGGATTGACTCCGTTCTGCGTCTATCAAGGCCATTGGTCGTGTGCGTTTCGTGATTTTGAGCGGGATATACTGCCCATGGTGGAAGCGGAAGGTATGGGCTTGGCACCTTGGGGTGCACTGGGTCGTGGCCAGTTGAAGCCCAGTGATGAGTATAATGATCCGAACCGCGAGGGCCGAAAGATGGGGCCGCATAACGAAAAGTATGCGAGGATTGCGGACAAGTTGAAGGCGTTGGCGGATAAGAAGGGTACTATCATCACTAGTATCGCTTTGGCATATGTGATGCACAAGGCGCCGGTGAGTCGATCTTTTCTTATTCCTTTTCTCTCCCAGGTAGACCATGATTTTGAGCAGAGAGAGTGACTGACACAAATATCTCAGAACGTCTTTCCCATTGTGGGAGGACGCAAAGTCGACCATCTTCGCGGCAATATCGAAGGCCTTGGGGTGGAGCTGACACAAGAAGAAATCGACGAGATTGAAGATGCGGAACCCTTTGACGTTGGGTTTCCTCAGTCATTCTTGTTTGCGGCTGGCAAGCCTTACCGCACGAGGTATACCGCCAGGGATATCTCGCTGGTGACCAGCAACACGCCGTTGGAAACGCTCCCGAAACAGCAGCCTATTCCGCCGAAACAGGGCGAGAAGGAATTGAAGCTGAGCTGAGTCGACGGGTAGAGCGGATGAATCGCTCGTATACAAGTCGATGTGTTCGTTGGGAGACTTGCACGTCCACCTGGATTATGACTTTCAGACTGTGGCGGCATCTCCGCAGAGCAGAGGAGATCTGTTAAGTCTTCGATATTCTTTAGACGACAGTCAATACAACTTGTTTGCAGACTTCTGAGCAGCCCTCGTCTGTAGGGCTAGCATTGCCATCGTGGGCAGGCCACCATGTATATCCAAATCTTCAAGTAGCGCCGTGTCCCCAGTATGCTTCGTGCACATTCTATGCATTACACGCGATTTGCTTTGTTTCTGTCTTCCCGTCTACTGTACAAGCACTCTTTACCGGCTGAATCGAGCAGTCAAGTCCTTCCATATCTCACTGTCCAGCTTTCCTTGAGACACATTTAGCGAAATCGACTGAACACTCTGTTCTTTTTGCAGCAATTCGTCCACGAAGTCACTCAATTCACCCGCCGCCTCTTCACTTGGTATCTCAACCTTGGTGTCCTCATTGGGATCCCATATGACCTCAGATGATACAATTTGTAAATCCAACGCTCGTGCAATCGTATCTCCTACAGCACTCAAGTCCGAGGGCTCTGTCGAAACGACTATCCTACCATCCGGGTCGCTGTCCACATCTGTCGCGCCAGCCTCTAGGGCAACCTCGAAGGCTTCGTCAACGCCTACGCCGTCCTTTTTCTGGAAAGTGACGACGCCCTTCTTGGTGAAGAGGTAGCTCGTCGGTGTCGCTGAGCCTCCATTACTTTTGATTGCGAGTCGAACCTCCGCTAATGTTCGGAGCTTGCTCTCCGTCTCGCATTCCACAATGACAGCGACGTTATTGGGCAGGATGCCCTCGACGGTGACCGTCTCCAAGTTGGCGCCACTCAAGCTCCGGCCTTGGCCTCGAGCTATGGCTGCTTCGATAGAAGCCTTTGCGAAGCCTTCACGCTTAGCTTGGGCAATGAGGTCGAAGAGATGGGGGTTGGTGTTGGGATCGGGTCCGTTCAGCTTCGAAGCGAGTGCGATCTGGGCGGCGAAGATGGAGCGTTGCTTGTTCTTGCGCATATCCACCTTGGCCTTGTCGTGCTGGATCTTACTCCAGCGGCTGTGACCAGACCGGAGTGCGGCATTCGTCGTCAAGCCGCGAGAGCAGCATCGTGGGGATGGAAGACGGATGAATCGAGCGACGTGGCTGCTGATGAGCGTGGCACCTCTGCTGGGGGCCATTGTGATTCCTCTCGGTCTGTCTCCTCCTCTATGTGTGCATGTTAATTGGCGTTGCGAGAAACCAGTAGTTACCAGCTAGTGCTATAGGTATTCTAGTTCTATTTACAGCGGCTTCGTTCCGCTGTATTTCTCCCATTGTTGCAGCCGTTGACATCTCCTGAACTGCCTTCACGACTCCACGACGCATGCATTGACGACAACGACTTTTGGGACTCCGGTCATGATATAGAATATATACGGAAACGGACCATGGCCGATGTAGACGCGACACCCTCGACGGCAGCTACAAAAGCAACCAAAACAGCATCGAATGGAGCGCCATCTGCGCCAGCAACAAATGGCGAGCGCGAGTTGTCAGCCTACGAGCTTGATGTCAAGAAGCTACATGCTCTCCCGACTGAACAGCAGGGACTGTACCTGTTGACCTTTACCGCGGACCTTGCGCGACATGTCGAAGAACTCACCGCCGACCAAGCCACTGCTGAGCAAGGGACAGTCAAGAAGGAGCTCCTACAAGTGATTAGCCTGGCTGCTCCTGCGCCTACGAGGGTCATACGGAAGAACTTGGGGAGAAGCTTCGCGGGCATCTTTGCAAAAGGAAGCAGAAGAGTCTTGTTTGAGACCATTACAGATCTCGTAGCAATCGTCAGCGCGGGCAAGGAGAGGGACTTTAGGACCAAACATGCGGCGGTATACTGCCTCGGAGTAGTCTTTGAAACTGCGGGCGATAGTGCCATCAGTCACTCTCCATTGGCATGCTCTGCAATATTGAAGCAGCTGAAGGCGGCCTCCAACGATGCTGGGCTTCGGAGCGCTATATTCCGAGCTGCAGGCAGAATCGCACGTGGAATTACTGTCGCTATCGACGAGGAAATCGGGCGAACTGTGTGGAAACTGGCTAGGAATGCTGCAGGTGTCGACAAGTCATTGCTGGTGCAAACGAGTGCGTGCTACGCTCTCGAACAGCTTGTACAATGTAGCTCATACTTCGACAACTCCAACGACTTCGAAAAGTTGCAGACTGCAATAGGCAAAGCGCTGGAGAGCTCTTCTATCCCCGTGCGTCACGCCGCAGCTTCATGCCTAGCCGCACAGCTGGCGAAAAGTTACACAGATATAGCCAACAAAGATGCTATACCAAAGCTCAAGAAGCCGAAGAAGTCCAAGAAACCTGAAGACTTGGAAGAAGAGGCGGAGCGAGCGTCTTCACCTGCCCCTGATAAGTCGACTACCGCTTTATCGTACACTCTACCCGAGATACTCAAGATCCTATCTTCTTTATTCTGTAAATCCTCGACTTCAAATCGGTTACGAGCAGGAGTCGCTGTTTGCTACGTCAGACTGCTCAAAGCTCTGGGTGCTGGTGTCGTAGAGGCGAACTACAACCACATTGCTCGCCATCTATTCACTGATATTCTGAATTACCCAGGCTGGCAGTCGAATCAGTATCGCCAACTTATGGCCCGCAAGTTTGTTCGCGTCATTCTTGAGCGTGTAGTAGGCTCAATGCTGGGTGAGACGGCTCAGCTGGATGCTTGTCGATTCCTACTCAACGATATTATCAAGGACTTCCCCCAGGCTGTCAAGGAACGTCCTGAGCCATCCAAAGCGATCTTGACCGGTGCGATCAGTTCTCTCCAATCCCTCATACTGCGCCTTGATACTGCGGTCGGCAGTATTGCAGAACTTTGTCGCGAGGGATTACTCCAAGTCTTGCAGCATCCGAGCTTCACAGTCCAGATTCAGACTTCTCAGGCACTCCGAACTTTTACTCTTGCCTGCCCGCAACAGCTTCTTCCTGCTCTCACAATCTGCATGAACAGTGTCAAGCGAGAACTGAAGTTGCTCGGTGGTCAAAGACAAAGCCAGCGGAGGTGTATCGCATATGCCTATGGTCTTGCCGCCGTCTTGAGCACCTCCAGCCAGCATCCACTGTATGGCTCGGTTGATGTCTACGACCAAGTGCATCACACCGCGACCGAATTGTTGAAGTCCAGTGGAAGCTCAGATCTTAGAGTCTCCTCCTGCCAGCTGCAGGTGGCATGGATCATGATTGGGGGACTGATGTCTCTAGGCCCTAACTTCGTCAAGATTCATTTGTCACAGCTCATGCTCCTGTGGCGTAATGCCCTCCCTCGACCAATGTTGAAGGAGAACATGACTCAGAGGAACATGTTGGAGGTCAGCTATCTGGCTCATGTGCGAGAATGCGCTCTTGGCGCCATCAAATCCTTCTTGACATATAACCAGCGGCTGTTGACGTCGGACGTCTCCCGAAGACTTGCAGGGATGCTGGAGAACACAGTGACATTTCTTCAAAATCTTCCGGCGAAAAAGACGAGCGACGAACCTGCGAACAGATTGAAGGCAGGTCTACAGTTGCAGGACTACGAAGTCATGGTAAGGCGGCGTGTGTTCGAATGCTTCTCACAACTACTCTGTCTCAGTCCTGCTGGCAGTATCGAGTCGACAGCGCATTCCAGCATATTGCCGCTAGCAGTTGCATCATTTTCCGATTTGGAGTATGATGCTCCAACTTCTCTCAGTGCGGCGATTGCAAGCGCCACCGCTGCCTTCGAGAGCATATGGGAACTTGGTGACAACTATGGCTTTGGCGTCAACGGGAGAGCGAGGGGTCTGGACCTGCTCAACCCCATCAGCGGCAAGCTAGAGCGACATTGGACGAGCAGAAGCGATGTCGAGTCAGAGATTGATCAGACACTTCTGTCGCCCATTGGCCGAGCTGCTGAGAACGATCCGACATGCTGTTACTTGCCGACTACCAATCTCGAAGAAGACTTATCTGGACCGCCAGCTACAGAGTCTGTGGACTCGGCAATCGCGGCTTTCGCACTCTGCTTGCCACTGCAGAGCCCTAGAGTCCAGGAGAGCACGCTGGAGCAGATGGCTTCTTCGATGGGCGCGAATCTGCAGAAAGATCCTGTCAGGAAGGTTGCAATTACGGCAAACGTGGCACTTGCGCTGTCTACAGCACTCAGAGTGGCGACTGGCGACATTGGCTCTGCCAAAGGCAATCTTCAAAGCGCCAACACTGAGAAGTCTTTACAGAGCCTACTGCACGTCTGCGTCAAGGATCCGGATGAGAGTATTCGCAGCACGGCAGCTACAGCGCTCGGCAGGCTGTGCTCGAGCTCAGGTACCGCGTTCACTGGCGTGGAGGTCACGCAGCTCACCGAGACTATTGTAAACAACAGAGAGCCTCATGTACGAGCAGGCTGTGCGAGTGCGCTCGCGCATATACACTCCCAGATTGGTGGCATGGCAGCTGGACTGCATATGAAGAATATTGTAGGCATACTGATGTCACTGGCGGCGGATACTCATCCTCTTGTGCACTTCTGGGCGCTTGATAGTCTATCGCAGATTGCAGAATCCGCTGGGCTGAATTTCTCGGGTTATGTCACCAGCACGATTGGTATGCTCTGCCAACTGTATGTCTCAGATGGGCATACCGAGGAATCCGCATCACAGGCGTCGTCCAACATGGCCATGGGCCTGCCTGTCACTGCGACAATTGCTCGTGGTGTTGATGCAGTCATCAATGTACTGGGTCCAGACTTGCAGGATATGGCCAAGGCTCGGGACATGATCCTCACTCTTGTCCGGCTATTCTCGCATGAATCAGACGTCTCAATCTTGCTCGAAAGTCTGCGTTGTTGGGAACACCTTTCGCTGTATGCTCCCGGCCACTTGCAATTTGAAGAGTACGTCCGACGCCTTCAAGATGACGCGGACTCTATGTCTCCAGAAATTTCATCTGTAGCTTTACACGGTCTCTTCACACTTATGCGTCGGGATGCTCCAGAAATCATCCGCACTGCTCGTCCTGGCCTCGAGGAACGGTTATGGGAGCATTTGAATTTGGACCCTGGGCAGAGGTCGATACAGGATATCTTCTTGAATTGGCTGCAGCAGACTGGCACCAGTGATCCTGGAGACTGGATCGAGAGATGCAATACCGTCCTGACCAAGACTGTGGTAAAGTCAGAACAACAGCCTAGAACCGCAGGGCCCGTATCAACTGCTGGACCGGAGCTTCAGGACGAGGAGGTCGCTGGGTTTGCCGTCACGGCTGGTGCTCAGAAGGAAGACGATACACAAGCTCCGTCGTCCGCACAGGAGCTCATGCGATGGCAAGTGCGGCTATTTGCCATGGAATGCTTGCGAAATCTGATAGCTATGATCAGAAAGGAGGCCGCGATCAGTGATGACAGTCCAGGAGAGGCTGCGTTACAGAACAAAGTGGCCGATGTCATCCGCATTGCTTTCTCTGCCTCCACGGCTGGCGTGACTGCTCTGCGGGTGGTTGGTATGCAAATCATTGATCAGGTTCTCAAGATGTTCGGCAGAACACCAGATCCGGACTTTGCAGAAGCCATGCTCCTTGAACAGTATCAGGCACAGATTAGCTCCGCGCTGACACCAGCTTTCGCGGCAGATTCCTCGCCTGAACTTGCCGCTGCTGCAGTCGACGTATGTGCGACCTTCATTGCCACGGGCATTGTCAGAGATGCTGAGCGTATGGGTCGTATCCTGAAGACGCTTGTTTCTGCTCTCGAGAGCTTCTCGCGTGACTCTGAAACTGCGGCGATTGGAGACCTCAGAGGACTCACATCAAACGCCCAAGTCATGGTTCGCATGGCGGTCTTCTCTGCATGGGCGGAGCTGCAGATGGCGAGTGGCGAGCAAGAATACCTGGTGGACATTGTGAAGCCGCATATCGCACAACTGGTGCCTCTATGGATCTCGTCTCTCCGTGAGTACTCACGATTGCGATTCGAGCCTGATATCTCAGCAACCACAGCCACGCCAGCAACATCAGGCGACCTCGACATGGTCTATGCTGCGCTCAACAGAGAAACACTCCTTGGATTCTATCAAGCGTCTTGGCTGAGCCTTGTAGACGCCATCGCTAGCTTGATTGACGAGGACAGCCAATTCGTGTTTGATGCTCTCGACAACAAAGATACTGACACTGCCAAAATCGAGTCCGGCGCAGCCAACAGTATTGCACAGAAGAACGCAGGCATCAACTATCGCGAAGAGCCTGTGGCGTTCTTCTTCGTGCTGTACGGCCTGGCATTTGAGTCACTCGCCGTACGGAGCGGAACCGATGATGTGCTTGTGCGACAGAAGAACCTGGACATCCTCGCTGCGCTGAAGAAAATCTTACGACCATCCGTCTCCGGAATGGCCGTTTTCCAGGAAGTCGTTTTTGCAGAAACGATGGACTTGTTAGATCGTATGGTCTTGACCGAGAGCCTGGCCATGCAGGAAATCATTATCGAGATTGCCCGTAACCTATGCTTGGTGCATCCGTCGTCAAGAAAAGGACAACAGGGCGCGAACCACAGCGAGGACTTGTCTGAGGATATCGAACAGCTTTTCGAGCTTACTCGCATCATCATACTTGTCATCGCAGGTCTGGTACCAGGTTTGACCGACACACCAGTTGCATCGCATCTCGAGACATCCGAGGAGGCGATCAACCTCATTCGTGCCGCCCTTCAGGCCCTAGTCGATGTATCCGAGGTGTTCATCTCCATCATCAAGACAGATCTGCACGCTTCGATACTGCACATCTTCGTCACGATTCTTGGTACGGCAAGTTGTCAGGCCACAGTTGTGCCACAAGCTTTGCCCATCTTCCGGCGCTTCGTGGCCAGTCTGGCGGAAGATAAACAACCCGAGACCAAACAACAGATTCACAGCGCACTGAAGCGGATGCTGGCCATCTTGCGGAACGCGCAGACACGTGAGAGTGAAGCGAGTCTCCCATGCGAGAAAAACACGCTCCTCGCCATCACGATCTTGCTGTCCACTGCACAGCAATTTTTCGGCCCCGAAGATCCTCTCGTGATCCGCTTCATCAACGAGCTCCGCGAGTGTCTCGCGGCGCCCACGACGACGAAAGTCTCCGCGGGCTGCTATCGCACCTTAATCAGCCAATCCGTCGCCCCGAGACTCACCTTCTCCCACCTCGTCAGCTTTCTCATCGACGCGCCCGATCTCGAAGGCATCGATGAAACCAAGCTTGTAGTCTCCCCCATTTTAACCTCTACCGTCTCTCGCCTCGCACCCGAGCAGAAACCTGCTGCTGTCGTCCTCCTCGTTCACACCCTCCTCGTGTATGCGGGCAACGCGGGGCCGAGTGCTCATCACAGCATCGCATCGAGTTTGCTCCAACTCGCCGCGACGGAACCAGCCACGTTTCGTAATCTCATCGGCGCCATGTCGGGGCCGAAGAAGGTGTTGATGGAGCAGATTTTGAAATCTCAGGCGGGTAATCGTCGAGGCGGCAGGCAGGAGGGTAGTGGTGGTGAGGATCGAGAACCGACGATTGCGCTCAAGATGAATTTTGGGTCGTGAGGCTCTCTCTCTCTCGTCTAGAGTAAGAGGGGAGGGAAGTAAGGTACCGAGCTGAGGTGATGTTGATTGATTGATTAGCGTTTTGGGGCGTAGTAAGGATGTTTATATCGATATGTAGCGGAGTAATCATGTGAAGTGAAAAACGACGAACTAAGGTTAGATAGTAAGATGTTTGTAACGGTATGAACGCTAGCCTCCCCCTAATGTAGCCGAGCTAGTGTATGTTCATATTATGCCCCTATTACAACCAATCCGCGTAGCTTGCTTCTTAGCTATAGTAGTCGTAATCGAACGATATAGCTAATACATCTGTCGTATAGCTAGTAGACTCGGGGACTTAAGTAGGCGCGTCGCCGGTCTCGATCCATTCCTATAGAAAGTAAATTAGTTACGCTCAATAGCTATATCGCGTTTACGTAGCGCGTTCGCGTAGACTCGATAATAAGCTTAGGTTTATAGTTGCTTACCTTGAACTCGGCCTCGGTCAGAGTAACGAGAGCGTTCTCGGTAATCGTCTTTTGCTGGTTATTGCCAATCTTGCCAATAATGACAAAGTCGGCGTTCTCCAGCTTGAGTTCCAACGCGCCGCCGTGGTTAACGGCAGTCAGGGCGAGAAGCGAGAGCGTCAGCTTCATGCCTGTGCCACAGAAGTGGAACTGCCACGAGTGTTAGTTAGAGATGCTTGGTGGCGGACCAGGCCCAGGAGAAAGGGGGGAAACTCACACTTTTGCCGGCCAGGCAGTTGGGGATACCCTCCCAGGGATTTTTCCCGCTCTTCATGCTCCTCTTGGCCTTCTTCGACGCCGAAGGACCGTCAGAGGCGGCGCCAGAGGTGCGCGCCGCGCTCTTCTGAGCGCCGCGGCTGCCGCCCCGTCTGGGATTGATGGTCTCCTTCTTGGAGACGCCCATCGTGTGCGTGGGTGATGTTGTTTTGAGGGAGGGGTGTGGTGGAGGGAAGCCTTTTGTATAGGGCCGAGCAGTGTGTGCGAGGCAGTGAGAAAAGTAGTAAGGTGATGGAAGTGAGCAGTGTGTGCGAGGCAGTGAGAAAAAGTAGTAGGGTGATGGAAGTGAGTAGTGTGTGTGAGGCAGTGAGAAAAGTAGTGAGTCGATGGAAGGGAGTTTTGTCGGTGGATGGTAGTGAGTTGAGTGAGAAGAGGAAGAGAATAGGTTCTCAGGACGACTTTTCTGGAGAGCTGTTGCGAAGGAAGGCACGCTAGGCAATGGAGTACACGTTCAAGGCGCGTCTTTTCCACCGTCACGTCACGTCCATTTCTGCCCAGTTGCTTCACGCGCCACTCGTGCGTCCAGCAAGAAGGTAGAGGTAGCTCAGTCAGGTAGAGACGAGATGATCAATCATCTCTGATCCCTCATCGGCTCAGCAGAGGAGGGCGCTGGATTCACACTCGGCACCTCTGACCCGGTCGCGACTGTGGCACCCGCGTCTACGGGCAGAATGACTCCGGTCATCCTGTGAGATGGTCAGTATCATCATTTCCCGAGGACAGACAACGCGGACAACGCACCACCTCGCTTCGTCTCCAGCGAGAAAGCGAATCGCAGCGCCCACATCCCACCCCGTTCCCTCCGTCTTGAGCAGCGACCGATTTTTTCTCGACTCGCGAGCTTGTTCAGACATACCGGAAGCGTACATCATCGGTGTATACCTAGCACAAACCATTGAGGATCAGCATGGTTATCGACATATGATCATCATCTCAGCAGGACAACACATGTATCAGAGGGCAGGTTTTTATACGGCCGGCCCCTTCTTCACTTACACCATGCCAGGGCAGACACAGTTTACACGTATGCCGTCGGGTGCGTGATGGCTGGCCATTGCTCGCGTCATGTTCTGAAACAGGTCAGGGTCAGCGTACTGCGGCCGAGTTCTATTGTAATCCAGATCTACACTTACGACAATGGCACCTTTCGAAGTTGGGTATAACAAATGTGGATTGCCTCCTCGAAGCCCGGCTACTGATGCAAGATTGACAATAGATCCTCGGCACTGCAGGCCGTCATTCTTAACCATCTCTGGAATGGCATATTTGGCCATCAGGACCTTGTCTCGATCAGTATCATGTGCGGCCGCTGCTAGCATTACAGACTCACCATGCTGCCAACGTTAATTTCCATGCCCTTCGCCCATTCGGCCATATCGACCTCCACAGCCGTACCGACCGCACCACCAACGCCCACAACGTTGACCAGAATGTCAAGGCGACCGTATGCGTCGATAGCAGTGCTCACAGTCCTCTTGCAGTCATCCTCTTTGATGACATCAGCCGCTACGGCGACAGCCTGGCCAAAGCCATCCTTGTCGATGAAGTCGACGGTGCGTTGTGCCAGGTCGAACTTGAGGTCTACACATACAACGCTACATCCTGCCTCAGCCAGTAGTATCGCTGCAGCTCGCCCGTTGCCTATTCCATCACCTGCGGCACCAGCACCTGTGACCTATGAATCCTCTCAGTAGTATTCTGATCTACAGTACAGCAGATCACAAGGACTCTACTTACAATGGCAGTCCTGCCTTTTAACGATCTAGTCGGTCTCGTGAACAGGTCGCTCATAGTGTAGTGTATACTCAGAAAATGGGCTGCAAGTGTTATAGCTGCGTGGTAGCTGTATTGAATCGCAGCTGGATCCAAGGGCGGGGAAGTGTGGTCAGTGAAACAGCAGTACCTTATGTGAGGGGTTAGAACTATATATCATGTGGCCAGAGCTCTCTGTTGGCGTTGTGGCTGCGATATCGCCCAGAAATGGAATTTTGTAGTTGATATATTGCAGGCTGCACGTTCTGGTTTCTTGAAAGAAATCAGTGCTGCTCCTCCTACTCCTCCTCCCTCTTCAGCCAGCCTGGTACGCCTCTTAAATGCGGCGGGCATGTCCTTCGCCTGTGTGTCTACGTTTGCACGTTTGCCACAAAGGCGAGAGATGGACAAACAGGTCGCAGCATAGGAGCGTCAAGCAGAAGGACGATGTATGTTTGTAAGGCAAAGCAATACATGGCCGTTCTCAGAGTAGTTAGGGGGCATGTTGCTGGCCAGGAGAGCAGGAATGAGTGATGGTGCAGTGCTGCCGCTGTCCCGCTTGGCAATGCCAAGCAGACGGGGGATCTTCGGCAAGCATTGTTAATGAATATGACGGCAGACTGAGCAACATCACATTCACCACAGACCATGATCAACTTCCGTTGCATTCCCGCCGGTGCCGAATGTGTCACAATATCAGAGGCTGCTCTACCTGCATTACAGGTACATAGTTATGTACCCCAAGGCTCCGAAAAGGGGGCTTGCAAGGGAATTCATTAGATGCAGGCTGCGGAATAGCACAGGAAGTAGTGGAACTAGGGAATCCTCGTTGCGCTCCTCAAGGATTTTGATACTGCTAACATGAGGCCTGCTCCATTAGAATCATGCACCAGAAATTCGACATAGCCTCCACGGCCAATGATAATCTTGGAGGTTCACATGTTCGAATGTTCGGCCCCGAAAACGACTTCGGCCTCGAAATGGCCCTCATTCATGGCCGGAGTACCTCCTACCTCGTAGCCAGTGACGACTGCGAGCATCGCCTATGAGTGTCTCACGACAGAGCCGACACCTCTGCGTGATATATCTTTCACCTCAGCATCAACACTTGCTCCGCCGCACTCACCACCACCACCTCCTCCTCCTCCTCCCTCTTGAACCACAAAGACATCTCAATATCAGGCACACGCGGCCATTCACCACGATGCGGCAGGCTCAGATCAGAGCATGGGGCGAGAAGCCTACGTTAGTCGATTTGCCTGAGCTGCCTCCCCCTGGCGCCGGCGAGGTCAGGATTCGAGTCGAAGCCACTGGAATCCATCGCGTAGTGCAGGCACGGGCGGCAGGAAAGCACTATTCGGCAAACACGCTCCCACATATTCCAGGAATCGATGGCGTAGGAGTGACCGACAGAGGACAAAGATGCTACTTCGTCAGCTTCAGCTCGGGATCTCTGGCAGATTATGTCAATGTTCCAAGGTCCTCATTATACCCAGTGCCACAGGGAGTCGACGCTCGACAGATAGCAGCAGCCGTCAATCCTGCCATGTCCTCATGGATGGCCTTGAAAGCAAGGACGACGGCATTACCTAAGAACTTTACAGTCCTCGTACTCGGTGCATCTTCCGCCAGTGGGCGTGTGGCCATACCACTCGCTCGTGCGCTGGGGGCAAAGAAGGTCATTGGAGCAGCTCGCAGTCAGGCGACGCTAGATACTCTCGGCCTCGATCAGACCATCACCATCGCGAGCAATGTCGAGCAGACGAACTTTGGTGAACTCGATGACGTGGATGTCGTGCTGGATTACATCTATGGACCTCTCACCATGCATCTCTTCCGGTCGTTGCAGACACCAAAACCCGTGCAGTACGTCCATATCGGAGGCTTGGCCGCGACAGACATGACGCTACCCGGTGATGTGCTGAGGTCCAAGGACATTACCATTCGTGGCTCTGGTCCGGGTTCGTGGTCGATGGAAGCACTGAGTCAAGCATTGCCAGATCTCTTGGCGGCTATGCAACATGTTCCCGAGCAGCCGGTTAAGGTGGCGCAGTTGGGAGACGTCGAGAAGGAATGGGAGTATGCGGGACCGGAGAGGTTGGTGTTTGTACCATGAGGAACAGAAACGAAGGACAGGAACAACATATTTCCAATCAATAAATTCAGTCTACCTCTATGTGTATGCCTCCCTCCCTACTACAAACCCCTCAAGCCAAGCCGAAAAAATCCCTCTCAACCGCCTTGGTATTCACAAACGTCCCATTCCCCCGATATGCATTCACATCACTCTCCCCCATCAACTGCATAGTCGTCTTCAACTCCTCCTTCAAAATCGCAATCATCTTACTAACTCCCTCCTCCCCAAAAACATTCGCAAACATCGCCGGCCTCCCCACCCCGACCGCCTTGGCCCCCAACGCAATCAACGTCAAAATATGCGAAGCCCTTCTCACGCCCCCATCCGCATAAATCTCCACCTGATCAAAAACCTCTGGATACAGCCTTCTAACCTCCAACAAAGTCTCCACAGCCGTCGGAGCCAAATCCACCGTCCGACCTCCATGATTCGAAATATACACAGCGGGAAATCCCAAATCCGCGCATAATTTTACATCGTGGGCAGTTTTGACTCCCTTGGGAATGATAGGGAGAGTCGTCATATTGCGCAGTTGCGCGAGAGATTCGATGGTGAAAGTTGCACTGTGGAGAGTTTCGCTCAAACCGGAGGAATAGCGCATTTGACGATTGCGGATGCCGTTGACGCCGACGTTGTCGACTGTGAGGACGAGGGCTTTGTAGCCGGAGTTTTCCATGCGTCGGAGTTCGGAGGTGAGGCGGGTGGTGTTTGTCCAGATGTATTCTTGGTGGAAGAGGACTTGGGGGGTGGTGGAAGAAGAATTAGAGGAGGTGGAGTTGTTGCTGCCGGGAAGAGCAGCATCGCTAATCTCTTCAATCGACAACGTTGAAGAAATCGAAGGAATATACAAAATCCCTGCTGCTCCTGCTGCTCGAACGAGATTTGTTTCGGCTCCTTTACTCGCTTTTCCGGCTTTGGCAGCAGGAGCGATAAAAAACGGAGCAGAAAATTCATGGCCGAGAATGCTTGTTTGGAGATTAATATTGGAGACATTCACGAAAGAAAAACCGTTTAGTCGGATTTTTTCCCAGTCAAAGAGGTTTTTCTTGTAGGTGACTTCGTCGAGAGATGCGGTGCGGTAGTAGGCGTAATTTTTGCCTGAGAGGGCGTTTTTGGCGGCGAGTTGCATGTCGTGGAGATTTACCATGTCGTCTAGGGGAGGGACTTCTCCTGTTACCCATTGGGAGGTGTCGAGGCCTGTGTCGGGGAGTTCTTCGGTGTCGATTTCTGCGCTGGCAGTAAGGCGCGCCAGGGCGGCTAGGAGGTGTAATGATGTAGCTCGCATTTTGTTTGTCTTGTCCTAGATAAAAAGTAGTAAAGTTAAAGTGATGTTAGAAAGAAGAAGAAGAAGAGGAAGAGGAGGAAGAGGAAGAAGATGCCGTACCACGGGATGCGTTTTATGTCAAGAGAGATAAAGATAAAAACACGGACAGCAAAAACAGAATATAAAAAGAGAGAGAGAGAAACAAGGGAAAAGAAAATAAACCAACAGGCCGAGGGCCGGAAATACCTACTTACTTGAGAGAGATCGAGGCTGCGAGCGAGCGAGCGAGAGAGACAGACAGACAGAGTAATCTGAAAACATACATAGCTGAAAATCGATCCTTACAGTAGTTTAGTCCTATACTGTACGTCGGAGGGTACACTTCCTTAGGGCGAGCGGGTGGGTAGTATGTACAGTAGGATAGGATTAATGCTCCATCCAAACATGGCGTCAACGCTGTATGTACCCGCAAGGATTTTCTTTTTAGTACGACGAAACTAGTCCGTAGTGGCTTGCTCGGGTATGTAGGGACGGTCCTTTTCTTTTTATTGAGGATGTTTTTTAATAATAATAAATATCAGAGAAGGGAGGATTTGCTAGTTGAAGGGCGTCGCTAAGGGGGGCGTCATTCAGATCGAAAAAACAACATCTTGATTCTCGAGTCCGGTTATTGCCTAGCTAGATAGGACATAAAAGGACATACACAGTCTGTAGTAGTTTGTCTGATTGTCAGTGTACGTCGGTGGTGGCAAAAAGGGATAATGAATGAGATGAACCAGGTCTTGACGGACCCATAGAGCGTACAGTAGACTGAGTACCTACAGTAGGAGGTAGTATATGGAGGTTTCAGGTCCCTTATAGGCCAAGGGCGCAGGGCAGGGCAGGGCAAGTCTTGATGATATGTGGATCCGCGGCGCTTTTTTTCCTGTACAAGACCTTAAACCGAATCGGGTAGTATCTGGCGCAAAACCACCTCCACTACATACCTATTGGCTACGGGGAGTAGTATTCGAGACTTTTCCAGACTTTTGCTTTGCCCAGAAGGCTTATCTACGCATATGGTGGTGGCTTATATTATTTCTTGGCCTACGCCTTCATCTGCTGGCTGCTGCTGCTGCTGCTGCTGGTGTGTGGGTCTGCGAGTGAATCAATTGTTTTTTTAGTTGGTGTTGGTCGGCGTTGAGATCGGGAGGAGTAGAAGTGACGTGCTTTTACAGGGGAAAGTCATTTTCTATTAAGACTATTATACCTTACCTACCTGTGTATGTCAGCAGAGCGGAATGTTTTAGTCTTGGCTGCAGTGGTTCACTCTCTCGATGCCGAAAGGCTTTTTTTTAATGGTTTTTCGGCTCTATATACGCTATCACATGTCTCTCCCGGGACACGACTCTCGCTCTGGTCATTGCCGCGAGAAAACCACCTGCCTCTCACTACAGCAGCGTGGTCATTTCTCCTGTGCATGCACTCCGTGGAGTGTATGGAGTGCATGCACAACTTCCTCTTCTCACGACGTTCTCATGTTTGCCATGCCCATTCGTGCCAGCATCCTCCGCCGACGTCGTGCCTCAGTGGCAGTAACTCTGCCACGAGTTACCCTGGTGTTCACCAAGGAAGCACGACGAAAGCGGCTGATGCTGGCATTGATCAGCGAAGCAGAACGAAGTGGCGCATGGAGGTCTGCCATAAAGGCATCCATGTCCGCTCGGAACTGTGGGATTGGCTGCGCACGAAGGTATTCTTCGCGCGTCTTCCACAGCTTGCTGACCTCTCGCAAGTCTGTTTCAAATGTCTTGCAGCACAATGCGAGGTCCCGAGTCGAGGTGTTGGGCCTTGGCACGAAGAGGTCGTTGTCGTCGAGGACGAGGTCGAGTATGTGTTGCTAAGGCGTTGGTCAGTAGCTGAGCATGTAGAGAGAAAGCAGCCAGCAGGCGGGCAACTTACGCGAAGCTCAGCAGGCAGGCGAAGCAGAGTTGGCAGTGGCTCGCGCTGCGCCTCGTCGTACACGTTTGGGTACTCGTGGAAACGATCGAGACTGCGGGAGAAGCGCATACAGTATCCACCTTTTTCCTTGCGCTTGTTGCTCGGACTTGGTACAACACTCGCCGGGTACGAGATCGGCGCCGGTGGTGTGTCCAACCGTGTCCATCTTGACGGCGGTTCTGGCGAGGCTCGTGGACTGGGCGCTGGCGAGGCTCGTGGACCGGGCGCTGGCCATGACTTTGGCTTGCGGCGAGATCTCGTCCTCTTCGTCTTCAAGAGGGCGACGTAGGGAGTCAAGTCGGGTCGGATGACTTCGCGAGGCTCAAGCGAGTCGTCGTCAAACTTGAAGTATGGCATGCTGATGGTCTGTGTTCTGATGGCGCGAGCTGCTCGTCTGGCGCTGGATTTTTCACGTCGCAATGGGAGCTGTCAAGGAGAACGTGTCAGTATACCGTTTTCGTCTCGTCGCACGCGCGCCGGCGGATGACTCACTTGGTGACAGCAATGGAAGACGTCTGTGGGAGGAGAGCGCTGTCCACGGCGGTGTTGTTGTTACTGCGGCTGTGAAGTGGTGAGCTTTTATGAGCGTTGTTTTGGCGGCCTGGAGTGAATGTGAGGCAGGAAAAAGTCAAAATGAGCGAGCGAGCAAACAATGCTCAAAATAATAACAATACCGGTTACCCATTGATACAGAACGAAAAAGCACCCATCACACTGTCGTAAGTCGTTCACATCATCGCAATCGTACCGCGTCCCTTCACACTTCCTTGCACTGTCGATTTTCACCTATAATGGTCCTGCTCCACACTTTCAACACTCGAACTCCTCCTCGCCGGTCGACTCCTACTCCTCGTCCGCGCCATGGCCCGCCTACTGAGCGACCTCATCTTCTCCCGAAAGCCAACGGGCTTGTCAACGTCCCTCTGCGACTCCCTCACATCGTCCATGTCCCTCCCGCGCTGCGGATATGGCCCCGCAGGCACAGCATAGGGATCACCCATACTCCTCCTCACAAATACCTTCTCCTCTTTACGCTTCGCATATTGCCGCTCCGCAGCCTGCGCCGCAATAGCACCCACCACAGCGCCTCCAAGCGTGCTAATCGCGCCGCCTTTGCCGAATTTGTTTCCTAGGAATCCACCAGCTGCCAATCCAGCCAGATTCGCACCTAATCCTCGTTCTCCTTCCGAAGCACCGAAGAAGTCTCTGCCCCCTTTCTTGGGGTCGGAAGGGTATCTCAGCGCCTTTTCCGTGATTGAGTCGTCGTTGGAATATCTCCGAATTCTTCTCCTGTCTTGATAACTTCTTCTGGTTCTTCTTCTTCGATCATCATCATCGTACTCGCTATCATCGTCGTAATACCGATCATCGTAGCTGTCCTCCGACCTACGCCCACCACGACCATACCCTGCTGCTACGGCCGAAGGGGGAGGGCGATTTTGCATGTACGCTCTCTGTTGGTGATCCTGCTGCCAGGCGTCCTGCTCCTGCGCATACGCTTTATTGTCATCATACGGAGCCATTTGATTGAACGAGTCTGGGCGAGGGGAGAACTGGTCTCGAGGAGGAGGAGGAAAGGGGGAGAAGAAGGAGGAGGACGAGTAGTCTTCCCCGGCTTGTCCTGCATCGCGGCTATTATATGTGTCCTCGTAGGGCACGTAGCCTGGTTCCCGTGGGGGTCGCGGGACTGACTCGTAACGGTGATCATCGAGGGAGTCTGACGCTTCTGGATGGTTGGTGCTGTAGTAGTAGTGCCCTGTGTGCCCTTGCCCACGCGCTGGACCACCACCTGCGCTACGGCTGTAGCTATTAAAGTCACAGGACATTGCTGGGATCAGTGGGATAAAAAGACTGGAGCTCTCAATGCTGATGCGAAATTCAGAGTTCACTGTACATATATCATTATATACCAACCACGCTGCGTGCTGCTTTCTCACGTCATCGGCTCTGCAATGTTGCGGTGTTGTCTCTATCTGCACCAGTGGACTTGGACGCACTTGGGCTGCATTGCATAAAGACTGCTTCGTATGACGCACAGGGATACATTGGCATAAATACATATATGTGCCAAGACGTGGAGAGGATGGGATGGCTACATGTAGTACCTCCTTACCTGTAGTTGATGAAGGCTGATTATTGGTTGCAACTGCATAACAATTGCAAAAGTGTCACTGTGCGAGCTGTCTGGACTGTACTTTGTATAGGAAAGATTGCTTCTCATATTCGTTCCTAGTGAGCTCATCCAAGGAGAATCACCTTTTAAGTCCCACTCCTCAGACAGTCCGAGATGTCCTTGATGGGCAAACATCTGACTACGCCATCTACAACCGCGAAGCAATGTCTCTGTCGCAAAGTACACTCTACACACGGCCTCAGCCCTGCAGAACCCTTGTGCCACAAGCTTTGCAACCCTCTTTCGTTGCACCATAGACAGGAAATAGTGCCGCCGGATACTACTGGAAGTCTATCCCCGGACCAAAACTGCAAGAACTTGATGTACGACCTCAGCGTCTTTGGCAACTGACTTCCACGGTAGTATACTGGCTGTCCCTGGGAGTCGTAGCACTCGACGACTTGTATCCTCCACAATACGACCTCATTTTTGGGTTTCGATTGAAAGGCGATTCCGAACGTGGGAATATTGTCCAGTCTTTCGTATATGCAATGTGCTTTCCTGCCGCACACCGGACTTGCTGCTGGAAGGGTACATGTATCTCGTTGATTTGTCTCGACCCAGGCTAGCAAATCTTCCATTGCGTCTTGGAGTTGTCTGCCTGCTTTTCGCTCGGATGCCAACTCAGCCTTCAGTTTGGCGATGATGGCGTCTTTCTCTTCGACTTCTTTGCTTTTCGCATTCACCTCTTCGAGCAGTACTACTGAGTCGGCCTGGGCTTGGTCGTAGCTGCTCCGTAGAATCGAAACCTCTTGTCGCACAGTGGTCCAAAATGATTCCAGGTCTCCTGCGATGTTCTTGCGATCAAATCTTGAAGTCGGCGGAGCGCCCGTCTTGACTGGCACTGGCGAGTGTAATGCCTCATCGATGCTGATGTCGTCGGAAGCGGGTAGGCTGACTCGGCGCGAAATTTTGCTAAGTTCATCGAGCATTTGATCTACGCTTAATCGTCGTGTTTCGGAGGCATAGCCTTCGTCCTCGGGGCTGCTTGCTCTTCTGTCCGCCGAGACTTCGCTGAGTGAAGAGTCTTCATATTCCTGCAGGAGTTCTGGAATCGGACTGAGTTCCCGACCACAGGCCATGGCTGCAGTGCTTCTTTCGCGAGGAAAGACTGGTGGAAAACAGGAGTTCGTATCGCAAGAGGATGCAAATGCAGCGAGAAGCATCCCCATTGATAACAATCAGCTTTCAAAGATCCCTGTCACAACAATGCGCAATAACAACATCCATGTCGGGGATGGACAGCGGGCCAACGAGGGGTGGCCCCAAAAGGGAAGAGCTATGCAGGCCTGTGAAATCCATTAAATTGGGATGTGCCCATGTGGCCAACCACATCTTGCCCCCGAAGCTATTATCATTTCATGACGCCACGGGAAGGTTGCTTGAAAGTTTGGGGGGCGAATGATATCTGTCTGAGCAGCTCTGAGTCCTAGGAGCAGCAGTGGCAGTTACTGTAGCATCGGTGGTTGGGCACAAAGAAAGGAGAAGTATATGTTTGCGACAAGGGAGCAGCGTAGATTGCGCGTTCTGTGGTGTATGGGCTCCGGATCAGAGAGATCCTGCTTGCTAGAACTCCTCCTGCTCTCGGAAAAACAGGCCAAATGAGATGATGGTGCCGTAGATGAGCAGACCGCCGACAATGCTCATGATCATAGCGGGAATCTTAATCTGATCACAATGTGCAAGGACGATAGGCAGCGCTGGAGTGTCGTATCAGCAAAAGTGCGTCCAAGTCACAGCTTCGATAGGTATGCAGCATCTCTTGTGTGCACGTCACGTACCAATTCCCATGACCACCAGAAATCCCGTCAAGAACCTTCCCAATTCGACGATGCTATTGCTCCCACTGTCCATGAAGTCCTCGTTTGCTTGTGCCTTCCCGCATATCCAGTTGGGCAAAGGCGCGATTATGTAGGTTGCGACAACGAGCAGGGTGAGGTAGGACTCGAAGAGGGCCGAGGAGAGGATGACCAGGAGGAATCCAATGGCCAGTATCTACTGTATTGTCAGCATAGCGCTCGAAGGCGACGACGTGCAGCTGCGGCACAGCATACAAATGAGAGCACGATGATGGTCTTGAGCCCAGCCATGGCCATGGCTGCGGAGGTCCACGGAGGATGAGAGTCGTTGGGGTGTAGTGTGGTGTCGCAATCGGTGTCTGAGGTGTCTTTGCTTTGCACAGCAGCACGGTGAGCCGGCGGTGCGAGGTTTTGAGCGTCGTCGTCGTCGTCGTCGGGATGCGGTAGTTCTATAGTAGTGGATGGCGTCTCATGATATAGTGAACATTGAGGCTCTGACGCTAGCGCGTAGTTCTACATGAGGTACTGTGCCTTAGTCAAGGTCGCCGCGTTGCGCTGCTACCTACCACCTACCTACCTGACCTTCACGTGAAGCTCACCAAGACCACCACCACCTCACACCACAACCTCGCACCTCTTCGTGCCACATCTCTGTCATCCCTCCACAGACACTCCCACCGGCACGATGTTCAGGAACAACTACGACAACGATTCGGTCACCTTGTAAGCGTCGCCAGCAGATACGAAGCTCGCGAGAGATCAAGACGCTCCATCTAATCACTTTTCCTACTCCAGCTCACCGCAAGGCCGCATCTTCCAAGTCGAATACGCACAAGAAGCTGTCAAGCAGGGCTCGGTGGTCGTGGGCATCGTCAGCAAAACACACGCCGTGCTCGCAGCTCTCAAGGTGAAATACTGCCGTCGATAGATGCGCCTCTCGCATAATCCATGCTAACCCATCCTCCAGCGCAACGCCGAGGAGTTGTCATCATACCAGCGTAAGATCATCGAAATCGACACCCACTACGGTATTGCTCTAGCCGGACTCGCCTCCGATGCTCGCGTCCTCTCCAACTTCATGAAACAGCAGTCTCTCGCCTCAAGACTCACCTACGACCGACCCATTGCCCTGTCGGAGATCACATCGCGCATCGGCGATCGCGCGCAGACGAATACACAACACTATGGAAAGCGACCGTATGGAGTAGGTCTGCTCATTGCAGGCGTGGACGCCAAGGGTCCGCACCTCTTCGAGTTCCAGCCCAGCGGTGTGACGCAAGAGATGGTGGCATGTGGCATTGGGGCGCGCTCCCAGATGGCAAGAACATATCTGGAGCGTAACCTGGACGAGTTCGAGGGGTCGAGCAGGGAGGAGCTCATCAAGCATGCACTCCGCGCGCTCAAAGACAGCTTGAGCCAGGACAAGGAGTTGACTATCGACAACACTAGTTTGGGAATCAGCGGCGTGGATGAGAAGTTCAAGTTGTACGAGGGCCAGGAGATTGCAAGCTGGTTAGAGACGACGTTTGAGAACAAGCCAGAGGGTGAGAGTGCTGAAGGCATGGAGGTAGATTCGTAAGACCGCTCACGATAAGGCGGCTAAGAGCCCTCGCATTGCAGCAACCTGACCAGGAAAAGACTGCCTACGCCAAATGTAGGGGCGGAGGTGGGATCACAGAGCAGCGATAATTAAGCACTGCTCATAGACTCCATGAACGATGGAATGTATTATACGCAGCGAGTACTGCCGACGTCTAGCTTCCAGCTACCATCATGAAGGCCCAAGTGAGTACCACTTTACCGGCCCACCCATCGGCTCTCCCGCCTCTCTACCTTCTAGCAATGCTACGCAACACCCTCCATCCTCACGCCAATCATTCGGCAGTGTGATCCGCGCAAGAATGGTCGTCTCCTATCGTAGTACCTACCATAGGAAACATGATCCTACATGCTTCAAGCCCCACACCCCGACATGCCTTCAACGCTCATGCATATACAGCTCTGGGCATGAGGAAGTGTGCTCAGGACATTGAGCGTGGTCCTAGTATCATGCGCTTCAACTTCGAACGGCCACCTATGTTCTCACAAGTTTCCTTCTTACACGACTTGCGCGAACCTCGTGCATGTCATGCCCCCAATGAAAACATATATTGAAGCAAAAAGTTGGGTGGGCGAAATCTGGGTGGTTTCGCGACTCTGCTGCTCCGTATACACCGTCTTACTTCTTCTTTCCACCTGCCTGTGCGTCCTCTGAAGATTTTGTCGTCCCGGCCAAAAATCCTGCAAGATCGAAGTTCTGCATCTGTACTGCCGCGCCTGCACTGCCCGTCAAAGGGCTCTTTTTGCTGATTTCTAGAAAATTTTACCTTCATTAGTACGTGTCGCGGATTTTTCGGCACTTCACCCATCTGTGTGTGTGTCTACTGACCTTCGAATTCCTCTCTGGTTTCCGGATCCACTACGATAAGACAACAAAGTCAGCATATCTATCACTCTTCTCTCTTGTTGATTTTCTCCTTTCCTCCCAGGTAGTTTTTATTTTCTCCTTTTGCTTCCACAAACTTACTATTGTCCATCAAGTAGGGCATTCCAAAGATCAAAACCACCGACGCCAAACCCATCAGAATCATCGGACTCTTCAAGAAACTCAAAATACTAAATCCACCTCGTTCTTGATAATATTGCTTCTCCGCTCCCGCTCGCACTTCAATCCTCAACTCATCTCTCCCTGTTCCAAACGGCTGACCCTTATTATCCCATTCATTTCCTCGAAATGTCGCCCAGGCGCTGATATTCTGCGAGCCACCCTCTCCTGCATACGGTGCGACGTCTACGCGTAGTGGAGGGAAGAAGTAATCTCGAGAGTGGATGGTGAGTAGGTAGCTGGCATCGGGTAGATCGGAGAAGAGGAACGTGTTGTCTCGTCGCAGGGGCACGTCGTACAGGACTCCAGGTGGGCCGAGAAGGATGGCATGGCTTGAAGAGGGTAATGTGGATGGATTTGGGAGGAGTTGGGAGGGAGGGATCGAGACTGTCAGACGTGCTGCCGAGGCGAAAGCTGCGCAGGCGACGACGACGAGGGCGTTGCGTATTGAGGCCATGGCCATGGTAGGAGGTACCTGTATGCGTGTGTGTGTGTGAGGTGCGCTAGAGTTCACTTGACGGCAGTTGACATGTCATTCACGCAGCTTGGAGAACTAACTACAACATTTGGGGTTAGCGTAATTCGGCACGTCCCGCAGGGGCTGTGTTTGCATGTGATTGATTGTCCGCCACACTGCAGTTTGTTTTCGTTGTACAACATATTCCTACCCAATATGTAATATCGCATAGTCTGCTTCTTCACCGCCTTCGTTTCTACTGAATTGCTGTGTTCCTCTCACTCTCTCTCGCTCTGCTGTGCTGCTTTTTTTTCTACCATACGTCTTCGCTCACAATCTTGACCAGCAGTAATTCAAAAGCTCCGCCACCCATTTCAAAGCCATATACATACACATTTCACCAGACTCCCCTCCACGATTCAAACAACTAGAACCATCATGGCCTCCACAACCAACCCAAGCCCCCTCCTCACCCTACCTCGCGAACTCCGAGATCTCATCATGCTCGAAGCACTCACAATCCGCTCTCCTCCCCCAACCCGCACTCGTCGAGAAATCCCCCCCTCGGGCAGCGACGGCCAATTCTACCTCTGGTCCGAACGCTCCAATTGGAAACCCTTGAACCTCCTCGCCGTCAATCAGCAACTCCGCGCCGAAGCTCAAGAACTCACGATCCAACTCCAGAAAGCCCACAAGATTCGTTTTGTCATGGACATTCTCGCTTCAGGATACATTTATACGCCAAAATGGACGCTGCAAAATCTCGCGCTTCAACCGCAATCGACGCTGGATTTGCATTGTAATCTTCAGATTCGCAGCACAGAAGCTTTTCGTTCGAATCATTATGGTGGTGGTAATACTGCCACGACGACAGAGGAGCCCGGACACGCTTTCAAAACATTGTTGAATTTTCTTTCGCGATTCCTGTTTCTCGGTCCGACATTCCTCTATCATGATGACCATCATGGCAACGAAAATCTTGAGAACAACACCACCACCCCCTTCTCCACCAAAGGGCCCTTCTTCATCCACACGCTCAGCATCGCCGTCACATTTCAAGACCACTACACTCCTGCCACCCATCCCGATACCGTGCGAGAGATTTTTCGCATGATGAAAGCTCTGAGTAAATTGGATACTGCAGGGAAATGGATCGGGAGCATTCGGGTGGAGGCAACATGGCGCGAACCACAAGGGGGGCAAGATTGTCGATGGGAGAGGGAGTGGGATGTGAAGAAAAAAGAAGAAGAAAGAAAAGGAGGAGAAGAAGAAGAAGACCGGGAAGCTGCTGACGACCTTGATGATGAAGTGCTCAGATTCAGAGAAGAGGACTGGGCCTGGATGGAGTTGCATTTTGGAGAGGCATGGAGGAAACGGTACTTCCCTCGCAGGAGTGTCTCTGTGTAATGATGAGATGAACGACAGCATCTTCGAATATGCATGAAGTTATGAAGCTTAGGTAGGCATGATGAAGGATTGGATCTGGCTTACAGGATTGGGGCAAGCCATGGGCAAGTTTATGACACCTTAGGTTTGTAGAGAATTGACTTGATACCTTACGAAGCTCAACGAATTGGTCGAGTTCGCTATACGTGAGAGCTGCCGCGCATGCAGCTCACAGATCAACGGCCAGGCTCAAAGACGAGGCAAACCCCTGCCGTTCCTTATGCCCATTCGTTCCAACTCCATCTGGAGTCAGATCTTTTTGCATCGCCCATGCTGTATGGACTCAGCCTGCGCGAGGTGATAGCTTTTCTTCTGCGCATCTACTGGCAAAGCCAAGTAGTGCAGAAAAAAACGTCTCTTCTGGCCACTTGCTTTTATACTGCTCTTGAGAGCCATTGCCCTGACCTTGCTCGCTCTCGGATGGAGCGCGTCCATCGATCGCGTCGTCTGCTCAGGGCCACATCTATGCTGGTCATATATTCCCAGTTTTGATATCCGATTCATCTGTCGCCTTCACCCATCGCCTCGTCCGCTTTCTTGCCCGCCTCGCTTTCGGGCAAGCTGCTGATATCCGACCCTGGACTGGCAGACTCCATCACAAAGCCGTCTGTTCGGTCTACTAAGCTAGAGTAGTACTCTTCAAGCGTCTCTGGTTTGGGCACAATCTTCCAGTCCACTCGCTGCAGCAACTCCAGCTCCAACGTCGCCAATTCAGACACAGGTATGCCTCCTATCCGAGCATACGTGGGGTTCGTCCAAAATGAGTCGCTAAGACCTTTGGCGGCCACGGTCGCTGCCGTAATCAGGAATCGGTGCACTGTCAAGCTGTTGATTGTGAATGCCGGATACATAGTACATAGACGATCGATGTAGTATACCATACTCAGTAGTATGGGCGGCGACAAGGTTGCATGCAGAATCAGCCGCTGTAGATAGTCTGATATGCTGATTCCAGGCGGTGCTCTGGAATGGAACCTCGTCAATCTGCCGTCACGGAGCGGAATCTGATCGTTGATCCGAATAAGCTCCATGAGCATATTAGCAACCAAGACCCCGAGGTCTTTGGTGCTGGCTAGTTCGTAACTGAGTGGCATGATCTTCAGCGATCCTGGTTCCGCCTTTTGTCTCTTGGGCGCTGCGGAATGGCCATGTGTGGATCGTGCCTCCTGGAGCTGAGGCGAGAAGGCACTCGCGCTTCCAGATCTTGATCGGGCTGGGTCTGACCTGGGTGGATCTTCATCTGTTTCTCGTTGTGCTCGTGGTGGGGCGCCAGTCGAGGCGCCGGTACTGCTCATCAAGTCCGGAGAGGAGTCTGGAGACCTCGACGATTCCTTCCGCTTTCTCACACCGATGCCGCTGCCACTGCCGCCACCGCCGCCGCTCCCACTCGTTGTTGAGCCCGGAGGCTTCCCCACTGCGGCAGCCAGCTTTGGCCCTGCCGTCGGTGGGAGACCGTCCGGACTGTACTGCGTTCCGGTACTGACATACGCTCCACCAACTACGGGTGATGCGCTGTCGGGGCACTGCAGCTTCGTAGGGTGATTGGGGGCAGCTGAGGATGTGCTCGGCGCATTGAACGGACGGCGGGGTGAGCTCGCAAACGAGGCTCGCGGAGAGTGACGGCTCGTGGGCGTGGCCGTCGAGCGGGTGGCCGCCGACGTCGAGTAGGACGGGTGGTGGAAGGGAATCCTGGGCGAGGGCGCGGGCGAGCTCGTGAAGGTGCTCAAGGTGGACATAGGGAAGGAGGTTGGCGGGTGATGTCTGGCGAGAGAAACGGGCGAAGGATCCTGGTCATGGTATGCGCAGTAGTACACTTTCCGCTGCCGTCAGTTGCGTGCACGTGTTGTGCAGGGCGGATGGTGCCTAATGGATACGGTATGGTCCGTAACGGTGATGGTGTGCACTGTGCATGGAGAGCGCGGTGAAGACGAGACTGACGAGTACAACAGGCAGTGAACACTTCACAGGCAGAGAAGCGGCGGCTGATAGTGAGAAGTCCCGATATGACGGCTGTTTGGAGGGCGAAAGACTGATCCAACGAAAAAGGCACGCCAAGGCACGTGTCGTCGAGCTAGGTAGTCGCGGGGCACGGGGAGTCAGGGACTATATACCTTAATTCACTTATCCGGGACAGCGGCACTTCCCGTCCGCTGGTGCAAAGCGAGTCTGCGAGTCTGCATAATAATTAGTGCATACTACTTCGGTCACTTCCGAGGAGACAACCCAGATTCGACTTCCGACAAAACAGGTATATATGGACCACCTCCACCCTGTCGCCGGGTAGCGGGACCATTGATACATGCATGGTAGAGGGTAGGGGGAGGGAGCGTAATCACGTAGGGAAAGCTGTATCTCATAGGTAGTATACATGCATGTTCCTTCATCAACACCTCGAGCGCCTATGTACAGTCTCAGCCGCTCCACCCATCGGCCCCTTTCACTTATGCACTCGCACCAGCAGCCAACTCAGGTGGCCCGTAATATGGTGTAGGCTCAGTGCCGTCTAAGGCTCCAGGAGCCATGAAGTTTGTGCGAGGGTCTTTGGCGGCTTTGGCTGCAGAACATCTCGCCATTGTGGGCGATGATCTTGTGATGGTGTTTGTGAAATAGAAGTTCTCGATGGCCTTCTTGAATGGTTCGCCAGAAGCAGTGGCACCCTTGTTCTGCTCAACGAGCTGCACCTTGCTGAGACTCTGAAGTTCCTGCGAAGTGGGCTCAACAATATCATATCGTCGCAGCGCAGGTGAGACCTCCTCCATACGATCACGAAGTGCCTCAACATCATCATACGGCAGCGGCTTGCCAAGTGCCTCTGATACAGCACGGATGATCTTCCAGTCTTCCCGTGCAGCGCCGTACACGGATGTGACTGCTCGAGACATCTGCACTCGTCCCTCGGTGTTCACATATGTAGCCCCCTTCTCTGTGTACGCAGCTCCAGGCAGGACCACGTCAGCGAGGGCGGCACCGCGATCACCGTGATGTCCCTGGTAGATGACGAAAGCGTCTTTGGGAATATCCACTGCCTCAAGCTCATCTGCGCCCAGGAGCCACATGACCTTGGCCTTGGTCTTAGCCGTCTCGGGGTTGTGCACCGTGAAGCCAACTTCATAAGCACCAGCTCGTGATGCGGCACGTTGCAAAACATTAAAGCCGTTCCATTCTGGGGTCTGGAAGTTGGCCTTGTTCTTCTCAACGTATGAGCCGACGGTCTCGTAGATGGACTTGGCATCTTTATGCTCGGTTGCACCAGAGCCTACGATGATCAACGGCTTCTTTGCGTTCTTCAACTTCTCGCCGAAAGAGCCACTGAGAGCACTCTTCAGGTCCGTAACATTGGCACCGAGGTTCTCGTACTCGAATGTTGACTCGAAGTCCTGTCCCACTAGACCGACCTCTAGATCAGATCGTAGCCACTGCTTACGTATCCTGGCGTTGAGCACAGCAGCTTCGTGTCGAGGGTTGGTGCCTACAAGCAGGATGACATCGGCCTCCTCTACGCCGACGATCTTTGAGTTGAACGCAAAGTTGGACTTGATGTCCACGCCGTGGGCAAGTGGGCCGGATCCTTGTGGGAAATCGAGGGCGAGGTTCTCGGAACCCAGTTTGTTGGCGAGATCCTTAGCAGCGACGAGAGTCTCAGTCTCGACAAGCTCACCAGCGACGAACTTGATCTCGTCGCCCTTTGGTTGCAGCTCATCAAACTTGTCCTTGATCTCTACCAGGACGTTCTCCCACGTGGCAGGCTGGAACTGGTTGTCTCTTCGAATCAGCGGGGTGGTGAGGCGCTGTGTGCTGAGTCCATCGCAGGCGAAACGGCTTCGATCGTCGATCCACTCTTCGTTGACATCATCATTGAGTCTGGGGAGGATGCGCATGACCTGAAGTCCTCGCGCGTCTGCACGAATGTTGCTTCCGAGGCCGTTCATCACATCGATCGTCTCGGTGTGAGCAAGCTCCCAAGGACGAGCACGGAACGCATAAGGCTTCGATGTGAGCGCTCCAACGGGGCAGAGATCAATGACATTTCCAGACAACTCGGTGTCGAGAGCAGTCTCCAGGTATGTTCCGATCTGAATGTCGTTTCCACGTCCCGACGAGCCGAGTTCAGGCGCACCGGCGACATCGTTTGCGAAGCGGACGCAGCGAGTGCAGTGAATGCAGCGGTTCATGGATGTCTGTACTTGTCAGCCTCTCTCTCTCTCACACACACACACACCCCAGCACGGCCAACTGGGCTCTCTCACCTTAACCAGAGGTCCGATATTCTTGTCCTCGACTGCTCTCTTGCCCGTCATCTCGTGAAACCGTCCTCTGTCGGCGCCATATCGCATGCTCTGATCTTGAAGGTCACACTCGCCACCCTGATCGCAAATAGGACAGTCCAATGGGTGATTTGCCAGCAGAAACTCCATGACGCCTTCTCTTGCCTTGTGGGCGAGGGGACTATCCGTCTTGACCACCATTCCAGGCTGTACAGGCCAAGCACACGATGCCACCGGCTTCGGAGCGCGTTCGACTTCGACCAGACACATTCTGCAATTTCCCGCAATCATCAGTTTCTCGTGGTAGCAGTATCGAGGCACCGTGGCGCCTGCTTTCTCGCATGCTTGGATGAGTGCCGTTCCGGCTGTGAAGTGCTGTCAGCATGCCAGCACCAGACCGTGTCAGATGTCCGTCCGCTTCAGTACATACGTGGGACCGAGACCTTCTTGCCATCGATCGTGAGCTCCACGTCGGCGTGGCGACTCGAGGTCGTGGCAAAGGTGCGCGCGGCTCGGCTGCCACTGCGGGCGGCCAGCGCTGGCGCGCGCGGTATGGAGCGCAACAGGTGGGACCGCATTCTGATCGCTGGCCTCACCGTCGTGCTCTTCGGGGCGGAGAAAGAGAAGTGGCGTGTGGCCGTGGAGAGAGGCGGGTGTGCATAAGGTAGTGTGGTAGTGTGGACTAATGGGAGGAAGGGCGGAGCGAGCTTTCGATGCTGTCAATGCTGAATGCCGAGCGTCTCATAGGCTCGCATGCTCCCGCTCCTCGCTATATATTCCGCAGAATCTTCGCCGTCCCTTCTGCTTCCCTTCCTTTCACTATTAAATTGTATCCGGATTCTATTTATTGTGGTGCCTTGGTCTTTAATGCCAGCCGTACTCTATACTGAATCCCAGAGCGAGATGAAGCACGATAGCTGGAAGACGTAGCCTTCGGGCAATGAGACGCATCCTCCTTACCAATTGTGCGACAATTACCTTCTCCCTTCTCCCTCTCCTTGTCATGTTGTCCACTCGGCCTCCTCGCGGCGGACATGTTTCTTCTGCGTCCTCGTGCTAGTCCTGGTGCTGGTCCGCGTGCTCGTCCTGGTGCTGGTGCTGGTGCGCGTGCTCGTTCTATCCATTGCGCGTCCGTGATCGTGCTCCTGTTAGTATCCCAGATGCCTCTTGGCGTGTATGCAGTCGAAGAGCTTCGTGTTCGGTGCTGATGGGCTCTTAAGTGCAGAATTGCCTATAGTACATGCCAGTAGTATGTTCTCTACCCTCAAGACGTCCGTCAAGTCCATCAAGTCCATGATCCTGCCTGTTCGCCGCTGCATGCCTTAAGGCTAGCCAAGAAGATTGTCCCTTGTCATTGCATGGTTCCCACTGTCTACGCCAGTTTGACGCGGTCAAAGGGGAGTGGATGGTGGTTGTGAGCCCTGCAGTGCTCGCCCAGTATCGCTACGGTTCATGCTGCCTAGCAAAGAGCCCTATCGGAGCCCCCGAGAACTGCTGTATGGCCTGATAAGTTGCGCTCGGTGAATGAAAGGGTTTGATCGCGGTCAAAGGGGAGTGGATGGTGGTTGTGAGCCCTGCAGTGCTCGCTCAGTATCGCTGCGGTTCATGCTGCCTAGCAAAGAGCTCTATCGGAGCCCCCGAGAACTGCTGTGTGGCCTGATCAGTTGCGCTCGGTGAATGAAAGCGTGTGTTGCGAGTGGATGGTGGTTGTGAGCCTGCAGTGCTCGCCCAGCATCGCTGCGCTTCATGCTGCCTAGCAAAGAGCCCTATCGGAGCCCCCGAGAACTGCTATAAGGCCTGATAAGCTGCGCTCGGTGAATGAAGGGGTGTGTTAGCAGAGAGTGAAGCGAGACGTTGGCTTCACTTTCACTAGCGCCGGTGTCGGTCCGTAATCCACTCTCCTGGGACGCAGCTATAATTCCACGCACAAAACTCGCCAGCAAGAATTTCACCAACGCACTTTGCTACAACAACGACCATCGCCAGCACCACCACCGCCGGCACCACCACAACCACCACAACCACCACCACAACCACCACCACACCCACCACCACACCCACCACCCCGCCCACCACCACAACCACCACCACCACCGCCGCCGCCGCCCGCCGCCCGCCGCCGCCGCCATCACCAGCACCACCACCAGCACCACCACCAGAACCAGCACCAGCACCACCAGCGCCACCACCACCATCACCACCACTACCACTACCACCACCACCACAACAGCAACAGCAGCATCATCATGCTTGCCTTTGGCAAGATGAGGACGCTGGCTGTTGCCGTGTCCAGCGCGCCCAAGGCGCGACCATCTCTCTCTCCGGGCTTCGCCATTCGGGCAAGCCACCAGAAGACGGGCGGCGGCGGACAGCACAATCCGCGCCGCCCAGAGACCACCAGCACGAGAGGCTGTCGCGTCTTGGGCGTCTTCGCCGTCCTCGCCATCAATGGCGCCGCCATCAAGCTCGCGGCGGAGATGGGCGAGGCCCCGGGCGACGAGGAGGAGGATCCCGCCATGGCGGGACCCTTTTTCAGATGAGGCGCGCGCAGAACCATTGCCGCCTCCCTCCTCTCCCCGCCCTCGTCCTCTCCCCTCCCTCCTCTCACCCAGTCGCGCACACACCACAGCGACGACGACGACGAACAGGTAAGTTAGCATGATACTTGACCGTCAGAAATGGACACAGTTTGCTGACTCTCTAGTACAGGATGAAAACCCCGAAATAAAAAAGACCCACTGGGCACGGGCGTACATACCTGAATGAAATGAAATGAAATTGCAAAGAAAATTCGTCTGTTTCTCAAGTCTTTTTCCCATGATACCTACTACTAAGAAATCCTCCTCCCTCGTGAACCATGCCCCATCCACACATACATCTACCCTCCTCCCTCTTCCCATTTACTTCCCCGCGCCAACAACCGGACACATCTCCACCCCAGCACCACTCTCCACCTTCTTATGCACCGCCACCTTTTTCCGATGATGTTCCACCGTCGCCTTTGTAACTGGACACACCTTTTCCCCCTCCCCCTCATCATCACTCAAAACCGGCGGATGATCAGGAGGTAAATGCGCATTCACAGGTCCCACGACCGGACAAATGGCATTCGCATTCATCACTTGCTGTTGTGCTTGATGTTGAAGAGCAGGACATTTGGAAGCGTCCATTGTCGTCGCTTGCTTGTCATTGTTATCAATCTTCTGGGAGTCTGGAATTTCGGAGGCAGGGTGGTGGTGAGAGATGATGTTGTCGTGATGTTCGACTGTGGCGTTGGTGATGGGGCAACGAAGGGTAGAAGAAGAAGAGGCGGAGGGGATTTCGGGGTGGTGGGGTGGGAGACTAGGTAGGTATATATTATATATTGTTAGCGATGGGGTGAAGTTACTTGGATAGGAATGGAGGGGGAAAGATGTTGGTGGGAACTGGAATTGTAGAGATACGTACACATTGGTGGTTGTGCCAATTACTGGACAGACGGCAGCCATGATTGCAATGGGGTTTTTCGAGTACGATTCTCAGATTTGTGGTGATAGTAATGGTGGTGGTGGTGGTGGTGGTGGTTGGATTCGATGGTTTCTTGGGCAAGGAGTGAGGTGAAGAGGGAAACAAAGAACCAAGGCAAGGGATTCAAAGACTACCCTATTGACGTAGACCTATTTACTAAGGTACCAACCCCGCCAGACCTAAACCAAAACTCTCCCACAGAAGAGTTCTTGTTCCAGTGCTACCAAACCTGGAAAGCTGTTGTGCTTCAGATAAATCCCCCGCTTATTTTGTCGGATGCTGATTGGTCAATCGATGTCCGGAGAGTGAGGAAGCTCGAAGCCTCATCCGCCCCCCAAGACTTTTCTGCCCACATGACCGCGAGCTTATATCGATCGTCACTCGATAATACCTCCGTAATACGTGATACAGTACAGGCGGTATACGCACTTTCGATACTAGGTACTCCATCGCGAAGAGTTCCACCACTTCGAGGTCATGAATGAGAAAAATGATATAGTGCCCTGATATGTCGAGAATGTCGCAGCATGATGTTGGCTTCTCCAATCATGTTGGGAATAACCACAACAGAGTCCCAGGAAATGTTTGAATAGGGTGGAATGCGCTCATCAATTTGGCCCATCAGCATTTTCATCCGGAAATCTGATGCTGCGCTGTGTTATAGCGGGCCTTGGGGTTGACACTCCTGATGGATAATTGATAGGTCGCGGTGGACTAGACGAAGCTGCTCGAGGCTCGGAAACGTTTGATTGCGTGTTCCTAGGTCGAGATCTGCTCGGGATCAAAGAGGGTGTTTCCGATGACAACGCTCTTGAAATGGTCCTGGGAAGGTGGAACCCGAGCTTGCCCAGTGGCACAGAGAGTCCATGGCACACCACCGAGCAGATACACAGAAACCAGACCACCACGTTCATGGTCTCCGCGAGATGTGCGGCATCATTGCGCTCGACATCATCGACGGAGATCTGCCGGAGGAACTCCCTCGAAACGTACAAGTAGAAAATGGCCGATACTCCCTAAAGTATCACATCGATTGTAAGCAAGTCTCTCAAATATGCGTGTAAGCTTGAGCAGTAGGTATCTATCTTCAAGATATCATAATGGCCCAAACGAGCCAGAGGGAGATACTTGTGATCAAGGCATGTCGTCAAGCGGCTGCTCTTATTTACTTACGATTGGTCCAAACCAGCCAGTGAAAGTAGTCTGTTTCCAGTCTTCCAGTTGATGTATCTGTGAACGAAACAGCCATATCATGGGAAGTCGCCGCAGTAGGAGCACCAGGATTCCCAGGGGGATCAGACGATAGATTGGGATCACGTCGTTGTCCACAAAGCTATGCCAGGGACAGATCGCTCCGAACCATATGAAGACGGCCACGTTAAGAAGCATGTCAATAGTAGGTTGTAGAGAGTCATCCTTGGTCTCAAGCCGGAACCTGTCTGGGTGTGAGAAAAAGGGAAGCGTCTTTGCGAAAGTAGTGAGTATCGCTCACCAATCATCCCACTAAACACAACACAATCAGCTCAGCGGGTCGACACAAAAGGATGTAGCAGCAAACATACAGTAAACACGTTGCCAGCAATAAAGCAGGCGAGCACGTCGTCCGATCCAAACATGCCGACCGTACCTACGATGAAAAGCTATCATTTACCATTAGTCGGCTCGAGAGACCCAGAGTAGCGTGGGGCCATACCGCAAGCGTAATGGCAAAGACCAAGAACGACTCTCGATCTACATAGCGATGCTCCTCTGCCCAGTGCAACAGCTCCTTCGCGATCCAGCCCACGGTGGCACCGTAGACGACGCTCAAGAGGATCTCGTAAGCCCACGTCTCTCCAAACCACAAGGCCATGGCATGGCTGACACCCCCATGCTGGCCGGCACCACCTTCTCCGGCATACTTGAGCAAATACAGGCCGAGGAAGAGGAAGGGATAGCCGAGACCATCGTTGGCGCCAGACTCGGCGATGATGATCTTCTGCAGAGGACCAGGAATATTCTTATCGGCAAACTTGCCTTTTACGATGCTGTTGCTGAGAATGGGATCTGTGGGCGTCACACACGCTCCCACGGAAATGGCAGCCACAAAATTGATATGTGGTACGAGAGCCCACACAAGCAGAGACGTTGTCAACCACATCAAGCACATACCTGTTGCATTCGCCTCTGAATCAGCAGTGTCATTTTACTATACTAGCTTTTTTGCAGTGTGCAAAATGCGTGTATGGGAAGACCTGATGATTACCAGGTCCAATGAGTATCGCTAGGCTCTTCCGTTCCATCCATAGATATTTGCTGGGCAACTGCACGCCCGCCAAAACGAGCTGCACGCCCAAGACCAGTCGTGTGAAGTAGAGTGTGATGGTCTCTAAATCTTCCTCGCTATTCCTCGCATACTCGAGCGGTCTGATCCAATTCAGCGCGTGAGGGCTGAAGATTAGGCCCGCGACTGTGCTGATGGAGGCTTCGGACAGGTAGAAGCGCTCCTTGAGGAGGTACGACACCAGTCCGAAGATGGAGATGAAGCCGCCCAACGTGGCGCAGACGATGTTGAAGTTCACCAACGACAGCGTAGGCATGGCGGATGCTCGATTGATAATAGGCGGTGGTGGAGGAGGAGGAGGAGGAGGTGGTGGTGGTGGAGAGTGGGGAGTTGTATGACCAGCCACAAAATTGATATGAGGCTTGGCTGTATATTTGTCTGCCTCTCTCTCTCTCTCTCTCTCTCTCTCTCTAGAAGAGGCTAGACTACCTCCTAGGCTGGAGGTAGGGCTAGGAATCAATGTACTGTAGGAAGTAGGAGGTAGGTGCGGTTCAGTTATCTAATCCACGCTAATAGACATCAAGGTATCATAATTCTTTCAAGTTTCTACCGCCTATACACATAGCTAATGGTACCTCCTACCTCCCCGCGAACGCGAACTTGGCGCCGGGAAAACTTTATCCAGCAACACCTGCCGAGTCTCCATCTCGCTGGCCCAGATCTAACACTCGAGACGATCGAGGAGGGATCATGTCATGTTGTTGGGCAATGTTTCTCGCCCGCCTTCGCAACAGTAATTTTGCTGTGACTTCATCTAGTTTGATAGGTCGCTCTGCACGCACCTTCTCCATCCAAAGCGCGCAGCTTGAGAAACCACTCCCACCCAGAATCGTGATATCCGAGAAAGATATCATAGAATCCTTCTTGAAGGGCAGTGGTCCTGGCGGCCAGAAGATCAACAAGACGTCGTCCGCGGTACAGTTGAAGCATATTCCCACGGGCATTGTCGTCAAGAACCAGGCGACTCGCAGCCGAGACCAGAATCGCAAGAACGCCAGGCGGATATTGGGCGAGAAGTTGGAGGAACTCGAGCAGACGCCACGATGGGCAGCGACGGAAGTGAAGAGCGAGAAGATTCGGAGGAAGAAAGCGAGTGCGGCAAAGAAGTCGAGGAGGAAGTATCGGCAGCTGGACGAGGGCATTGTGTTGCCTGAGGCAGAGGCTGAGGCAGCGGAAGAAGAGAAGAAGCATGATGCGGTGAATGCAGGAGCAGGAGCAGGAGCAGTGAATAAGGAAGGCACGAGTGTGGAAGTGGAAGGAACGAATTCGCAAGACACTCGCGTTGGCTCCGATGGCGCTGGATGAGCGACGCCTCCTGTTTCTCACGCCTCGACCACTTTCCATGGACAACATCACGACACGAACCACATCCAACAAGCCACATTGGACACCTCGAGCAATATGGCGTCCGAGAACATGTTCAGCATGCGCGTTCAGACTTTGGGTCCGTACCGTCCATGACAAAGAGCGCCCCGTCCCCCATGTGCAATCGCTGACAGACATGCACAGCGAACGCGAAGATGCTTCTCAACCCACGCGTCGCCAGCAACCTTTCATCGAACGACTCTACCACTACCCTCAATGGCACTGTCACTGACGGCGCTCTGGACATCGTCGTCTTCGGACGAGGCTCCGAATTCGTCGCCGCGGTCATGGACGGGCCCACACCTGCCATCGAAGGCGAAGCTGGAGCCACTCCAGAAGTCGCCATGCGCAAGTGTCTTATGACGACTTGTGAGCTTCTAAAAGAGTACCTACCCAAAGTCGGTGAACATCACCGCAACGTTCCTGGAGGGGGCGTGTTCAAGGCCGATATCATCTCCAAGGCCTGGACCAAGTAGGCCGGGGAGCTCGAGGAAATGAGAAAGGTGGCGTTCATTCGGGAGCGTCTCACTGCCTCTTCGCGATCAAGGAGGCGACAGGAATAGACGCGCACAGCTACTGCGAACGATTCGGAGCTTGCAACTGTTTTCAGAAAAGCGGGAGACACTCGGCTCGTTTTGCATCTAGATTCCTAGCCTAGTGTCGTGTGTGCTCCAACAGAGCGCATTCCTACCCAACCTACCTACCTTAGGTATAGAACAAACATGAAACACACTTGAAAATGCCTTGTCTCAACTCACTCATATCTGCTTTCCTGCTCCCCCTCTACCCCGGTTCTTCCGATGAAACCATAATGCTTGCAAAAATAACTACCCAAGACGACTTACCTTAATAAGCTAGAATGGAAGTGAAAGTGAAAGCGCCTACCTGAGGTTTTTTTAGCTGCCGCGCACTCGTTCGCAGGTCCCACGCATCCATTACTAAGCCAAACGAGTGCAGATGTACCTAAAAGTAGATCTTCACGAGTGCATGCCAAGCAATAACGAGGCGCCTTGGCAAATAACGAGTGCATTGAGTGCGGCGGTCCTTTTTTTTCTTTTGGCATTCTAGGAAGTACCGTACCTACCTGTATACCTATACCTATACCTATACCTATACCTAGTACCTAAGTAGGTAAGGTAGTCAATGATGACGGTAAAGATCTCATGAGATTCATGTGATATTGCTACACGTATTTATTGCTTTTGCATAATTCCATCTATCTCTCATATGTCAGGTAGGTAGTTTCCTGATATCCTGAGAATCTGCCTGGAATGTTCTCTTCAGCAGCCCAATACATTCATCAGATGGATTTCTCATCTTTCACACTGATCACAGTCGACTTCTCTTCGCTTTGATCATCGGCAACAACAATGCTTCTCGGCCGATCGCCTTGGGTGCCTAGAGTCAAAAAGGGCACGAGACATGTACCCACCACACAAGCCCCTGTGCCCATCCAGAATGTTGCGGCATAAGGCTGCGTGTCAGTGTCCCAATAGCTCGACATGGTAGGCTTCTTTTCCACGGCGTTGAATACGGCAGTCGCGATGCCCATGCCGATGGTCATACAGAGCTTGGTGACAGCTTGAAAGATGCCTCCCGCAGTACTTTGTTGTGACGGTGGCATGGAACTCATAACGTACATGTTGGCCACATTGAATTCCAGGTCGGCTCCGATAACCGACAGTGCCAGACCAGGGAAGCAGAACGACCAGTATGAAGAGCTGTATCGGTTACATGCGAAGAGGAGAAAAGCAACTGCATATGCTGCTGCTCCGATGCCCATCAGTAACTTGTTTGAAACGCGGTTCAATGCCCAGCCTGCGAAACAGTTCACAATGATGCCGTTGATCGCCATGGGCAATACATGTATGGCCACTTGCAATGCACCCATGTGCCAGACATCTTGAAAGTAGAGCGCCACGAAGAAGGTCGCTGGTGTAAAACCGAGGTATCCAAACAAGAGAATGACCATGGCCAGCGAGAAGTTCCGGTCCTTCCAGATCGACATTGGCATTAGCGGATGCGGGAAGTGCAGCTCCCAAAAGACAAAGGCAACGATCAAAGCCAAGCCGACAAGTAGAAGAGCAAGCACATAACCAGTTTTCCAGCCTTGTGGAGCATGGTCTCCCATTGAGAGTGCAGCGGAGAACATGCCAATTCCACCAACAGTAAGTATCGTGCCCACAATATCGAAACGCTTGAGGGTATTCCAATTCAAGGTTTCCCTTTCGGTAGTGTCCTTGGGTACACTGAAAATTGCGATTACCGTAAAGAGGGCGAAGATGATCGCGAGTAGCCAGAACGATGATCGCCAGCCGAACAGACTGGTCGCGATGCCGCCAAATATCGTACCCGCCACGAAGCCCAATGGATTTCCCGCAGAAAAGCAGGCGAACGCATAGTTCTTGCGCTTACTGGGCTTCTCATAGACGATCCCTAGCAGACCGACTGCCGGAGGAGTTGCTGATGCACTGAACAATCCGAGAACTCCATTGAGGACATCAATCTCGATCGCACTGCGCGAGAATCCGGTCACAAGACACAGTATGGAGAAGAGGCCCAGAGATCCAACGAACAGCGATTTGCGGCCAAAGAGATCTGCAACTTTGCCAAAGAAGAGCAGGAATGCACCACTACTGAGCGAGCTGGCGGAAGAAATCCAGGTGATCTCAGCGGTAGACATGTCCAGATCTCGACCGATGAAGGATGACGATACCGTGATCGCGCCAATCAGGAAAGAAGTCATTCCAATGGCCATGGTCGCTGAGAGGACAAAGAGCACCTCCTGGAAGGTGTTCTTGAAGCATGCGGGTCGTCCATGGCTCAGGGCAGTAGGAGAGCCATCCTCAGTATTGTGATTGTCGACCGTAACTTCAGTACATGCCACACTCTCGCTCGGGCCCGTTCCGCTATCACCAGCCATCGTGCCGGAACGAAGAATCTGGGTGAGTTACGTGTAGAAGGCAATATCATATTCTTCAGGCCGAGGTGAGGGAGTTGAGGTGAGTAAAGAGCGTCGGCGTAGTGCGCCGGGCTCTTGTCGCCGATCTGTATAATGCCGGCTGCACGTAACTGGGCCCAGGTGGGCCTCCACAACTACCCGAGCTTATGCCACTACTCTACCGCTTATTAAAACAACCTGGAGTTACCTCCGTAGCGCCATTTATCAGTGAGATTCGTATCATATACCTAGTGCTAGGCTCCTTCACTGTGCTGTGTGTCGCCTTACTGAGGATTGGTGTCTGTGTCGACATTATTCTCGAAAAAGATATTCGTACTCCAAAGAGAATCCTGTTGCAACGTTGGCCAAGGTCTGGCACAGAGTCTGCTCTGGTACTGTAGAGAAATCAGTGCCAAAGCTGTGTACTGTTCAACTAGCGGAGCCGTTTTCGGATAAGCGAAGACCTCGAGCCGGTGTCCGGAAGTGCACATCACAAGGGATACAGTGGCGGGTGAGCAAGGGCGAGGCGTTCAACGCTGTTACGCGACACCATACAATGGTATAGGTGGCTACTCGCTCCGGCAGGACTGTCGCCATCCCAAAGGATGATCACTGAAGGTGGTGGCGAAGTGCCTTCACAAGTCCATCACAGCTTCACCACATCCCACCCGGACAGATCCAGCGTGGACAGCACGCCTCTGAGCGGCCCTTGCACTTCTCTGCCATTAGACCACTGCTTGGCGCCTGCCCAGTACCTGAGGAACCCCTCTGGGCCTGACACGAACAGAATGTTACGGCCACTGTCCGTGTCTTTCTGTGACCGAGAAAGCTGGTAGAGCATACGCTTGACATCTTCAGGCCTGATGAATGAGCCTTCCTCATCCACGAAGTAGTCGACTGTCAGACGTCTAGTACGACCATCTGCCCCGGCAGAGCGCTTCTTCAGGTTCTCCAGCAAAGTGACTAAAGCCCCCTTCTCGGCATTGGGTAGGTCCTCACCTTTCTCCCCATGCTTCGCGGCCTTGGACGCACCCCAGAAGTTCCAGCCAACACTTCTGCCCTCGGGTTGCGTATCGTTGTATCCGCCAATACAGTCTTCCCTTCTCCTGCTCGCCCATAGAATGTGAACATCTGCTTCGCTTGACAGCATATCTGCCGCCTGTGCTGCAGGAGCTATGCCTGTACCTCCAACTAGAAATGCTACGCTGTTCACGTTCTCTGGGAGCACGAACTCTGGATGGAGTCCACGAGTTTCCAGCTCGGCACCCTCAGGCAGGCGATGCAAGAAGTTCGAGACTTCACCTTTCTGCTCTCTTCTGATCAAGAATCGTAGCTCGTCCTCATGCTGCCCATCCGCCTGAGGGAGACAGGTATACGACCTCGCAATTTGCAATTGGGGTTGTTTAAACTCTACGCTCGTGATAGCTCGCTCGAGGTTTGGGTCGTCCAAATCTACTGCGGTTCCCGTCGAAGGCTTAAGCCGGAAGATGGCGCATGTTGAAGACACATTCTCCTTGCCGATCAGAGTGTACTTTACAAACTCGCTCGGGTCTGACAGGCTGTTCCCTTTGCGGAGAGGCAAGTAGTCGCTGAAGTAGTATCCAAGTGGCAGACCGACAGCAAAGAATACCAGGGATGGCAGGCCGAATCTTGCCGTCTTCTTGACCCCCTCCCTAGCCTGCTGCCTCTTTTCTTGCTCTTCATTCTCTTGCGGGCCCTCGGGTAGTGTAGGCAGTTTCGCTTCTTTCTTCGTCGCCGTTGTTCCCGTTGCTGTCAACTTGTCCTGATCTTCACTCCGCCTGCTGCAGTGCGAGAATCCGGCAATGCCTGACCTCGCCGAAGTTGCTCTTCCCAGAGTTCTCCATAGTCCCGCGCTCAGTGACATGTCCAGGTACACGAACAGAGGGTACGGAATAAGGTATGGCGGGCTACGAGGCAGGTGACTCTAGGTACTTCCAGATTCAATACGCCCCTCGGAAGGCAGTCGTCAAATTCAGAACAAACTTTGGTTAAGAATTGATGGACAAATAACACTTCGAACCTCTACCTAGTAGCTGTGTAACATGTGGCTCCGAGGATGTCCAGTCCAGTTGGATTTGAATGCCTTAGGCACTACATCTGCTGATTCAGCAGAGAAACATACATATAGCCCCCGGCCCGGTCCGTGCAACACCCCAGATCTCTCCTCCACACGGATCGACGGAATAACCTACTACGACCTCCTACTCCACACACATTACGCCGCTGATGATTCGATGTGTGCACACCTCAGTGGGATGTATGTATTTGCAATCGCGTCCTGACTCCCAGGACTTAGAAAACGCGCCGTGGCGTTCAATAGCCGCTTGTGCTGCATGTCACTCCCACACTGTAAGACGCCGAAGGGGGGCTGCAGACTTGCCACATGTGACAGACGGACGATAGGGCAATACATCATTGCACAATAGGCGTACCTACATGTAGCCTGCCCTTCTCACACTCATTTACAGGTACCTTAGGTACTCTCATACCCACCGCCTCCGATTTATTCATTCTACAGTCACATCCTCGTCGTCTCCACCATCATGTCTTCACACACTCAAGATCCAGATCCAGATTCGGAACATCAACGCCTCCGCCTTTCAACAGAAACGGAACGCACACTGGTAGAAGATCATGTCGACACTACTACCCATCCAACGCCCCGAGCAGCTTCACCTACAAGAACGCTAGTCGACGCATCAGACTCTCCATACCGAGGGTTTCCATCGAAAGCGCACTATCTAGCTGCACTACATGAGTGGGCAGAAGAGAAGCGATACCTCTCGGCGGGGACGACGACTGTGGAAGGCTTCTATGGAAACACCACCCTTGAGTCATATGCAAGCAGACCAAAGCATGAGCTGGGGATAAGAAGAAGGTTGAGGGAGATAATGGAGAAGAAGAAGAAGCATACAAAGCGGAGCAGTAGTTGGCCCGAGTCGTTGAGGAGGGCGTCGTGAAAAGACTGTTATTGAGAAAAGGAACGACTACTGCAGAGGATCTTTGCCTAGACATGGAGACGACGTGATGAGCCACGAGTGATGAAATAAGAGAAGCGTTGATTCGAGGCGGCCACTTGGCATCGTCCAGTTTGTAGCCACTACTTGCATACCTGCTGCACAATATTGCTGCCATCTGAGTGCCCATATCTGCCACATCTCCTTTCCATGCATAATGTACACTATGATTGACAAGTAGCCCGGGAGCGTCCTCTTTTTCCGCTCTCACAACGCCAACGCTAATCCCGATCATCTCATACTGCGCCATAGCCATGACACGGTCTAAGTTGTTGTATAATTCTGTCATCTGGTTCATGCCCCCGTAAACTATGCTCCGCCAGCTCCATTCTGCATCACAGGTGTTCTACACATGCATGCGCGCAAAGCTAGTAACAGTAACATTAGCACTCTCGATATCTTGTGGCGGAGTGTCATCTGTTGGTGAGGGTGGGTACTTCTCATCCCTGAGAACCTCAACGCTGCTCTGCCTGTCCACAGTTCCACTCTCTTCTACCGGAATGTACTCCCAGCACATGAACTGCCAATTCAGCTCCTTACGCCAGCACATGCCATACCCGAGGCCAACCGGTCCGGAATCGTTACTATTCATCTCGGCAGTCAAACCTCCGGTCTCGGGCATGCGGGTCTTGAAGATGACTCGGCCAACACGGCTATGGACCAGGCCCATCGAGCACATTATGCAGGGTTCGTGGGTAAGGAACACCTCTAGTTTGAGGCAGAGGTAGCCATCTGGCTTGAGGTTGTCTTTCTCAAAGTAGACACGTTCGAGCTCGGTGATGGGAAGATCGGCGAAGAAGGCATCTCGTGCTGCAGGATCGACGGCGAGACCACCCTTGTGGAAGTTGCTTTCAGCTTTGGCTGCTGACTTGGCGATGGCCATAGTTGCGACGCGCAGGCGTTTACGACCAATCATGCCGACGGCACGCATCACCGCATGGCCCATCATGTTTCCTTGTCGAGAGCTCTTGGGGTCGGGTTCCGGTATGTTTGGTACTCGCGGTGCCCATCTGGCGTCACCGGCGACAGCGATGATCTGAGTCTTGCCATCGACACGCTCGACAACGACGCAACCAGTGCCGGTGCCAATGCCCTTGCGACGATTCTCCTCTCCAGCCTTACGCGCAAGTTCAAAAGCTTCGTCCACGCCGATGTTATCTTCCGACGGCGCCTGGAGCTCCTCCTCTGCTTTCTTAATGCTGGATGGGTGAGCTCCAAACGGGTTGGTCTTTCGGTAAAATGTTGGCCAGTATTCCTTCGACCAGTCGTTGGCTTGCTTGGGGCTCGTAGGTGCGAGAAGAGGAACGGTGATCTCTTTGAGCTCCAGTGGGTAGGCCCATGACTCAGCGTTTGAGCAGAAGGGTGGGAATTCCTTGAGCACATCGAATAAGTCCCTCAGACTGATAACCCGAGTGGGACAAACAAGAAGGTGCAGAGTTGCGGGACGGGCACCAGAGCTTCGTGCCTTGCCGGACGCTGGGGTCGAATACTCCCACGCGGTACTACCGGGTGCTTGCATAACAGTGGATGGTATCGACTCCCAGGCTCGCGGCACAGCGTACATGGCTTTGGCCAGATCTCGCTTGCCGAGAACATGGTCAGGAAGGTACTTGGGCTTCGCGAAACGGCGGAGGTGCTGCAGGTCGATCGAGTCTTGTCCGGGAATCTCGTCCTTGATCACCCTGGCCCAAATCAGATCATATTCATGAACGGAACAGGAGACGAGGTACTTCAGAATCCCTTCAGCGTGCTTGCTAGGCAGCTCAACGGTCCAGACTTGAATTGTTTCATTCCCCAGCCGACACTCTTCTTTGGTCTTGAGGTGAGCCATGCGCCGCTTGGGCTCTGGCTCTGGCTCGATGGTGAACTTCGAGTCGCGGCGAGGCATGGTGGCCATGACGGCGGCGATGAGGTTGCGGGACTTGCGGAAGATGTACGAGTGGAGGAAGAGGGAAAAGGTGGTGAAGCTGGAGAAGAAAGACCATCTTGGAGTCAGACTTGCCAGGAGCTCGCGAGCCCCCACTAGAAGCGACGACATCTTCGTGCCTTCTGTCTTCACAGTCGCAGTTGCACTTTTTAAGCACGACGGAGCTCAGCCCGCGCCGATCCCTGCCCTAGCAAGCACTAGCGCGTCGCGTAACTCAGACGCGCCGACCTACCTCCTACTTCACCTATCTGAGGTGCTCTCCAATTTCCAGTCGATATGGGCTTCAAAATGCTGCAAGATGAGATTTTCGGGTCTTTGTCAAAGGAGTGGTCGTGCAGAGATGGTCCTTTGCGACACTTATCCGCTTTGCTCTCGGCACGTGGATGACTTTCCCCCCCACCCATCCCCAACCAAAGTACGCATCTGCTGACTTGCGGCACAGCCCACTCTGCCCAGTCCTTCCTCGCTAATTGTATATGGACCGCGTGCGACTGGCAAGAGCGCCATCGTCAAGTCATATCTGGAAGCGAGCAGGCTGCGCCATGCAATCGTGCGATGTCAAGAATGTGTAACAGGCAGGCACCTCTTGGAGCAAATAGCCGCTTCCGTTCACGAAGGTTCCACGAAGCATGAACTCAACAGCGATGTCGCTCCACATCCAGGACGATGCGAGAATATCAGCACTCTCGTGGTCCATCTACAACGAACACTGGAAGGAAATGACAAATTTGTGCTGGTGCTGGATGGCATCGATGAGCAGCGCGACAGGGCGCCAACCTTATTACCAGCACTGGGACGTCTAGGAGAGGTGTTGCCGCAGCTTATTTTGTTACTCGTTGTGCGATATCCATCGCCTCGGTTTCTTCATCAGGCTGGCATTCCGCATGTTCACTTTCCACCTTACAGTCGAGCCCAGTCAGTGCACATATTGGCTCGCAAACCTCCAGACATTTTCGTTGAGCCACCGTCAGAAGCACTAGACTATGATGACGACACTCACGAAGAGGATAAGGCCTGGTTATGGCCTCGCTTCTGTGCTGCAGTGTGGGACTCTTTTGCGCAAAGTGCAGTTCGTGATCTGGCATCATTTCGAGATACCTGCCACAAGTTGTGGCGACCTTTTGTGGCGCCAGTAATCAATGGAGACTTTGGCACGCGAGATTTCAGTCGCCTTCTAGTGGCGCAGCGTCGAATACTCCAGGATGAAAGCTCATTGCTGGATTCTGTGGTGGGCAGTGCTGAAGCGGCTACTCTGATATCGAAAAACAAAACTCATGAGCTGCCATACTACTCCAAGTGGATATTGGTTGCAGCTTACCTGGCTTCCTTCAACCCTGCTCGTTTGGATGCACTTTACTTTATGAAAACAACGGAGAAGAAGCGGCGGAAGAAAGGCGGCGGGACGGCACGATCTGGTGGCAGGCCAAGCCAGAAACGGCAGATATCTCGACACCTCCTGGGAGCATCTGCTTTCACCATCGACCGATTACTGGCAATCTTGCATGCCATACTGCCAGACGAGGTCAGAACGACTATTGATATGTACAAGCAAATCGCCACTCTGTCGAACCTCCGGCTTCTGGTGCGAGCTGGCGGTATCGGGAGCAGCGATCCTCTCGAGCCTGGTGGAAAGTTGAGAGTTGGACCTCTAATATCCTGGGAGCATGTCCAGAGCCTTGCCAGGAATCTGGACTTTAACCTGATAGATTATGTCGCAGAGTGACCTATAATCTTATGATCTCTCCACTGCGATCAATACCACCACGGAACAGGTCCTTGGTCACTTTTCCGTCGATGATCGTTTGAGAAACAATACCCTCCACATGTTCGGGGCCCACTCTGCCATACCATATCCCTTTCCCGGCTAGTGGATGGTCTGTGAAGCTCGGTGGTATGTATATGATCACATTTCCGGCCCATTTATGTCCACCAATATGGCTTATCGTCCCGACCCTTGCAGTTGGCATGCCGGCCTGCTGTTCTTCGATGTGGTCTGGGGCCTCTTTCATCACTTTGATGTTCTGTCGTTCCAGCTTCTCCTCAAATTCATCTCTCAGCAAGGGACCTAGCGTCCCGCATCGCTCATCTCTTCCACCGTGTCCGCAGATCAGAACAAGAATCTCGTTGACGTCTCTTGCCTGGGGAAAATCTCGCTGTCCTTCAGGTTGGCGTAGAAGAAGCTCACGTTGCGCAGGTGAGAAGGTATCGTAGGATTTGTGAAGTTTACTCGGAAGGACGAAAGCTTTGATAAAGGATTCCACCGCTGCAGGATCCGAAGGGATCGAAGGGACGAACTGGAAGCTGGGAAGTAAGAACGCCGATAGAGGCATGCTAGCAGACATGGTCTGGTCTGGATCTGTTCTGGTCGGAGTGCTAGCGAACGAGCTGTTGGTTATCAAGACATTGTGATAAGGCTATACTATCTGTATCAGCCTCTATTGTACATGTGACTCTGCGAATAGTCTCTGCCCACGCACATCGACATATTTGCCTCCTCTTACGAGAAACTTCTTCAGTTGCCGCAGCAGTCCAGCATCCTCCTCGTCTTCGATTTTGCTCTTCCAATCTGCTTTCCCAGTGCATAGCAAGATTTGTTCCCCATACGCAGCCATTGTGCCACTCAAGCTTGACTCTCGATCGATGTCAAGACCCGACGGCGCCGCTCGACAACCACATGTGGGGGATGGACATGCATCGACTACTGGGACTGGTGGCGAGGCTGGTGGTATTGGTATTGCTGTTCTTGATGCCGTTCTTCGGGACAATCGCACAACATGTGCTCGCATACATGTAGCCTGACGTGCGGTACGGCTGCCATGGCGAAGGATGAACATGGTATGCCAAATCTCGCGAAAAGGATGAAGTGGTGACGAGTTCGAGTGATGGGAAGCTCGAATGTCGTCGGCAACTGTGATTACCTAAGCCATAGCGCATACACCTCACTTTTTTCACGACAAGCGCCACCACCCCACTAGCCGACGCTTGCATCGCTGACCAGGACGCGCCGAGTGTGCCCAGCACTCCAACTCCAGGATGGCGCTGGAGCTCACGTTTGTCAATCAATACGGCGACAGCGCACCTAAGCGGAGGAGGCTCGCCAAGGCGTGTGAGTCTTGTCGGACGAGGAAGGTGGGCTTTCCCATCCTTGTCCAGTATGCTTCGCAACTTGTGCATACCTGAGACTGATGATGAGCGTATCAGAAACGATGCATTCACTTTCCAGCAGCCGACGAGTCAGAGAAAGAGAGGGATCGTCAGGTCGAAGATGAATCTGAAGCTGACGGACCGCCCTCGAACGGCAATACCAACGGGAGTCTGCCAGCACCGAGTACGATGAAACTTTGTATACTCACTCCTTCACCACGTCTGGAACTAACGTCTAATTAGCAGGATCAACAGCGTCCATTTCCAGGCGGTTCATCAGTGATTTGGTCCCGGAGTCGACCTTCTTGCAGCGACATCAGCCTGCAGCTCCACAGGAGATCCGTGAACAGAACGACGACATCGGGATTTGGGTAGATCGTCGCGAATATGACGCCCTGGTACGACAGAAAAATACTGCTCGAGATGAAGCTGCTGAGGCGACCGCAGGTGAAGAGCGACCTCACTCAACTGCTTATACCCCTCTGATCGACATTTACTTTCGAAAACTGCATCCCGTCCTGCCTTTGCTGGACGAGGCTGAATTCCGCAGAGACTATGCTCGAGGTGTCGTGCCAGAGGCTTTAGTCCATGCTGTATGTCTGGTTGCGGCAAAGCACTCTGAAGCTGCTCCTTATCTCCGGCTCAACGAGTCGTCTACTCCCTTAGTCGCACGCGAGTTTTGTCGTAGGTTACACAAGTCGCTTATGGTTGCGTTACGAGTACCTGGAAGATATGAGAAAATCACACTCATTCGAACCCTGGCTCTAGCTAGCCTGCACGCTGAGAGCGCGGAAGGGGCGGAAGAGGCTACCTTGTGTTTAAATCAGGCAATGCATTATCTGCAGACGATGGGTTGGCATCTAGGGCAACATACTGGAGTCACGTCGAGCGATGATCTCCAAACCAAGCGGATATTCTGGTGTCTATGGAGCCTCGATCGGGTCAACAGCTGTATCTATGGCCGTCCGATCATGATGAGTGACATCGACGTCGCCATAGAGCCGTTCGAGTCTGGGGAAAGTGGCTTTCCAGCATTCGAGGTATGGTTGTGTATCACTCGCACACTCAATAAAGTGATTGGCTTCTACCGGCCAGGGGTACCGCTAGAGGTTTCTGGCTGGGAGGAAGACTTTCCAAGCTTTGAAGATGCCATTGAAGAAGGTAAAGGACACAACTTGGACCGACCTACAATGGCTACGCTGCATCTGTACTACATGCTTGTCGCCGTGCTCTCGCATCGTTCACGCGGCGTCAAGTTCGTGTCTCGATCGACCAATTCATATGTCCGACAGAGTCTCTGCGCAATCGAGATCAATAGACTAATGAGCTCGCACCTACTGCCAACCCTTCTACCATTCCCCATCCTTTCCTACGCGATCAGCTTGGCAATGTCGGTATCTTATCAACATCTACGTCAATCACAGCTCCAGCACCAACAAGAGGATGCGCGCCAGGATTTCAAGTCTTGCTGCCAAATATTGCAAAAGCTACGCCGTACATGGTCTTCTGCAGATGTCATTGCAACGATCGCCAGAAAAGTGTTGGATCAACTAGAAAAAGCGCCTGATTTGGCAGTGTTCCGAGTGACCAGAGGATCGGAAGAGGGCCGACATAGTCCTCACATCTGTGCCGCAAGCTTTTGGAAACCGCATACCCTGGTGGATCATCCCACCGCAGACAACGCCACGGCTGAATCAGAAGGCAATGAGTCCGCTGCGCCAGATGTCGAACAGCAGCCGGCTACTGAGGCCGACTGGCTGGGGATGTTTGAGGGAATCGACGACATTTTCGGGACTTACTTGGATCCCAACTATCCAGTCAATCTTGACGACATCTCTTTCGTGGACGACTTGAGTCCACTGGATTGGAGCGCTCCTTCGTGAGCTACTTTGGGCATTTTCCCAGATCTTGGAATGATACCCAGGCGCTGATGCATTAAGCCGAGCCGTTCTGATGGGGTTACACGAGACAGATTGCAAAAATGACGCCTTCTGTGATGTTCCTTGGGCGCGACAGTGACGATCATGCGGATACGGAAACAGCCCTGAGTCCGGCAAAGTGCACACTGTGTGTGGATTCCCTCTTCCCGCGAACCTGTATGCTCGAGGAAGGGTTCAAAGCGTGCAGACAGTCAGTTTAATCATTTTCGTCTCGTGGCAACACAGCTGAGTCCTGGACGGATTATGGGAGGCTGAAGAAGCCTGGGTAAGGTTCTAGCATTGGGCCGCAAATCTCGAAGACCAGACTCGCCTCGTGCTCCATGTACAGATAGACTTGAGTACTGGCACAGATAGACCTCATTGTCGGAGGAATAGAATGGCGATGTTCATAGGCAATTCGACACAAGTGTGGGGATCGAGAGCAGGTATTTCATTGTTCTTGAGGGTGGTTGGTCATAGGTGATCTGGTAGCGGATCTGTCTTACTCGGCCGCATCGATGCCTCTACCCAAGTTGAGGGAGGTAGATAATGAAGATACTTCGAGATCGAGACGACCCCGAGTATAATTGACGTTTCTTGCAAGCATCTCTACCCGAAAGACAAGGTAACGCTCCGACTAATATATCACCAGACCAGAGGAACCCCTTCGCGAGAACACCCCATCCTCCCCATTGCCCCATCCCAACCCCATACAGGCACCAAAATAACCCAGAGAAGAGTCCTAATGATCCTCCTCGGCCTCCTCCGTAAACTTCTTATACTCCTCCGCACTCTTCAACCCCTCAAATTCAGCCTTGCTGCTGATCTTAATCTTGGCCAACCACCCATCTCCCTCGGGAGACTTGTTAATCGTCGAAGGGGTATCTTCCAAGACACTGTTGGCCTCCACAATCACTCCGCTGACAGGCGTCATGATGTCCGACGCGGACTTGACGGATTCTACGGCGCCGATGGAGTCTCCTGCTGAGACTTCGAGATCGACGGTCGGGAGTTCGACGAAGACGACGTCGCCGAGGGCGGAGGCTGCGTATTGCGATATTCCGATTGTGCCTGGGAGGAGAGAGGAAGGGGGGAGGGGTGTTAGCACATCAATTTGTTTGGTTTGCATGTGAAAGTGGGGTCTAGTTTCTTCATGGAGAAGGATGGCAGGGCATTGTCATTGCACTTACCATGGACTCCGTCGGCGTCAAGTTCAACCCACTCGTGGTCTTCAGTGTAGCGCTTTTCCCAAACTGTATGATTGACCATGCATCAGTTTGGGAACGGAAATGTGTGATTGGTCAGGCCACCATCTTTGAATTTCAGGTCTGACCTTTTGCGCTTGCGGTGAAGCTTCGCACTGCGGGCTTGGTGAAGTGTTGTTGTTGTGGCTGCTGTGCGCGCAGACGAAGGAACTGCGGTCGACTGCATCGCACCGCTGCGAAGGCTCGTCCTGCCACTGCTGAAGCCATTGTCTCGTCTTTCTTTCTTTTCCTCTTTCTTTCTCAGGGACTGGTGTTGGGTCTCGGTGTTGCAGGGAGGCTCTGAGAAAAGAGAGTCACCAGTCGGCATTGAGAGCTCGAGGTAAATAGTCGGCTATCGCGGCTGCTTATCGCTTGCGGGAAGAGCCTTGAAGTATAAACTCTAATTCTACCCTTGCACTTTGACCTTCAATGTAGAATGGATGCTTGGAGGCATACACATTCTCACAGCCAAAATGCTCTACGAACTCATCGGCGTGGTATGTCTAGATGAATCTTCTCGCACGGGAATTATACCATGCATTCTAACAACCACATCTTCCAGGTCCGTCCAGGCCGCAGCGTCAACGAAATCAAAGAGTCCGTCCTCCTCCATCCGCCCCCATCTCATCCTCATTCTCACTGCGCTCACGCATCTAACCCTTCCCTCCCAGTATCACCCGTACGACCGGCAACATCATCCTCTCGGCCGGCGGCGTCGTCCGCGGCATCACCAACTGGGGCACCTTCACGCTCCCCAACGTCGCACGAAAACAAGGCGCGACGTATCGCGAAGGGCATTATTTCATTCTACGCTTCGATTCGAGCGCCAGAACACAGCACGCCGTGAGAAGGACGTTGGGACTGGATCCGAGAATGATTCGGTACAGTTTGGTGAAGATGGGGAGTAAGTTGGAGGATATTAAGGATGTGGCGGGTAAGGCGGACTGGGGGAGAGCGCCGCGGGTAGGGGAAAATTGAAGAGGGAGACTTGCGAATGAGGAAGACTCGAGGTGGAGAAGACCTGGGGGTGGGAAAGAGAAAGGTGGAGGTCGGGCGAGAGATGGTGTGAGGATGTGAGGGAGTCGTGAAGCAGGAGAATGAGGTGTATGAATATGGGTTTGGATCTGGCATCTGAATTGCATTGGCTGGCGTTTCGGAAGAGGGTATGCCATGTGAAGAGCTGGAAGCAAACGACCGGCTGTGCTTTTCCAGAAGCCTCGAAACCTGCACATCTATGTACTGGAGAGTATGGACTCTCATGGTACGGAGTCGAAGATGCATATGTCAAGAAGACATTCATTATGCTACGATGTGGATCGGCGGGCATTGCTGTCGCAAGATGAACCTACACCATCGAATTCAAAGCAATTTTCTGAAAAGTTACCCGAATCCAGACGATCGAGCCAGCGCGGGTTCCGAATTTCTCTTCTCGACGCTGAGGCGCAGGCGATGCAACTTTGCCACATATGACGAGTGTGATAAGACGGAGACGAAGAAATGTCAGAAGTGCGCAGAACGACGCAGATGATTGTGTGGAGCCTTTCCTGTCACCCATCCTGTGGAAGCATATTCCCGGGCAATCATGTGCAACACCCTCTAAACTACCCACTGATAAATTCTACAGCCTTCGTCCTCGCGGCATAGTTACGTGTATGCTCGCTGTAATAGCTGAGCGAGGCGCTCGGTACGAAAGTAAGTTCGCCATTTCGTTGTGGAGGTGCAATGACCGGGAATCTCAGTGAAGCAGCCGTCGTCAGTTTACCATGCCTCGATGTTCCTAGATCCGAAACCAAACTAGCTACGGACAGTGCAATGCAGTAGTGGTTTGTCTGGACGTCTGAGCTCTGCATAGACGCTAAACAAATGAGTGGCTCCACAGCACATGCTGCTTGGAGCAGCATCATTATTCTGTCTGATAAGCGATATTGTGGGTGCATGCTCAGCTTGCATCGCCTAGCCGAAGCTCCGGATATTGGACTTGCTTCGCAGCAGCTTGGACCATGTCGCGCAGAAAGCCATTTTGAATCCAAAAAGTGCCGCTGAAATCCATGTCGTACCAGTAATTCACGGCGCAGGAAAAGTCCTCCCCACCGGTGCTCTGCGCAACTTTATGATACCACATCGCAGGCAAGTACATCATGTCCCCTTCCTCGAGGGTCACGTGCAGAGGCTTCGCAAATCTGGAGTATGCCGTGGCTCTCGCCTTCGGCTCATCTGGGTCCCATATGGGGGTTGGTATCGGTTCACCTGCGGGGTCGAGTCGCGGTTTCAATTCGACCTGGAGTGCATCTTCATCAGAGACAGGCTGATATCTCGCAAATCGAATCGGAGTTTCGTTGACGCAGGGCATCTCGACCGGAGACAGCAGAGTGAAGTGTTTCTGTCCTCGGATTTGGACATAGATGTTTTCGTAGTTGTCTCTGTGCAGTGCTGTGACGGATCTCTCGTTGCCGAGCCAGAAATTCACGGCATCTGGTTCTAGATTCAAGGCTGTGCTGGCAAAGTTGATGTCGTTGGGCACATCGTGGAAGAGAGCTGCATACTCGTCACGCAGATTGTCGTTTTCTAATCTACTGGTCAGCGCGGTGTGGGACTCGATCTACGTCTGGTCATGGTTATTGGCAGCAATACGCACGAGTCTGGCAATACCGAACATTCCTGTTTTTCCGCTCCTGCTCGGAAAACCCGGCATCGGCTTGAACATGGTCCAAAAAGTCGTCAAACGTCTCACTCTTCTCATATGGTTCCACCAACATCAAATGTCCTCCTCGCTCATCTTCCACCACGCCGTCTGCATTTCTGTGACATGAAACTTCAGCTCACAAGGATCACCGTCACAGCATCACACAGAATCAAACCACACAACATTGTTTGCAGGCGGAGTTGTTTTAGCGAGAAAATCAACCTACCCGGTCGGTGTGATGGCCACGCGCACGTGTCGACCAATCATGACCTGTCGCAGATATGCACTGTTCCAGGCGTGTACAGCTCGCCAGTGGCCAGCACCCTTGCGCACCACGAAGGGTCTATTCTTGGCGACATAGTGCATCATTTGCAACGGGGTAGGCTCAGCAGTAAGCTCATCGACGACAGCAGGATTTAGCGCGTGGTAGGCCTGGATGAGGCTTCGTATGGGATCACTGTCATCACTGTCATCTTCATCCTCAGCCTCTTCTTCTGCCGTTTGCTCTTCTTCTTCTTGTTTCTGTTCTTGAGCTTCTTGTTCTTGGTCGCGGCTGTCGAGGAGTGTGGCCATCCTTGCAAGTCCTCGTTAAGATTTCAGCTTGTCTAGGGAGCCGGTGTATATAGTCCTGTAGGTGCGAGCAGGGAATAAGATTGCTTTCCTGGCGGTTGGTCTCAGCGCTCGTGGTGCTCGTGGAGCACGTTTCATCCCATCATCGTTGGGACACGATTGCGCAGCAACACGGTATGTGCGTATGCACAATATGAGGCTTGGACGGTGGTGAGGCCAAGCAAGCAAGATGCGGAAAACCAAAAAAAAAGGTCCAGTCGGCGAGGCCGAGTGTACGGCGATTAACTTCTCTTATATATGAGGGCAGATCGCACGCCGGTCGTGGTAAGGCGTGGCTGGGCTGGAACGGCGAGAAGAGAACTAAGCTAAAACCAAGGAGTGCTTAGAGTGATACATGCTGGAAGAGCTGCGCTTGACCACCAATATTCACTAGTTCTACAACAAGTACCTAACCTTCTGGGACTACCGAGCCTACCGTCACTTGGGCTATCGTAGCCGGGGCGGTGCTCTTATTTCTCGATATGGACGATTTTGTTGGCTTTCTGTACAGGGTAAGCCTTGCCCCCCGCCCAGCTCTTGCTTTGCTGCACCTGCACAGTGCACACAATGCCAGTCTTGCCAGATCGCAGTCATCGCACCTCTGCCTCATGTACATGATATCCGCACACAACATGCGAGTGACTGCGCTGGCCGACGACGACGACCACCACCACCCCCTTCTTTCCGCCGCCTTCACCTCCACCGCCCCCGCCGGCCCTCCAAGATGAAGCGTGCTCGAAGCCCCGATGCGCCCCCCAAGAGGGCCGATATGGGCGCTCCCATGCGCCATTCCAGCATGACTGGCTCATATCGCAAGGTGCCCCCTATGCTGGTCTACACTTCGCCCGCCGCCAGCACCGCTCCTCCTTTTGGCGGCGGCGGACAGCGTCCAGCGACCACCTTGCCGCTCAACTTGGTCGCGCACATTGTCTCGTACCTGGACGACGTGGGGGATATCGCAAGAGTCACGCGGTCTTGCAGATTGTTGTATTACATGACTCTGCCGCAGCTGTACCGGCGTGTTACTCTGCATTCGTACGGGGAGATGCGCTATGTCAACGGGCGACCGGAGGGTTTTGGGAGCGGAAGCCCCTTCATGATGGGATTGAATGGGCTGACAACAAGAGGGCATGCTGCTTTGGTGGAGGAATTCCGGCTATGGGTGAGTCGAGGAGGATTGGGAGAGCCGGTCATGATGATGACGACGATGACAATGACGATAATGATGAGGAAGAAGAAGAAGAATGCGGACACTGATCCATCGAATAGGGCAAATGGCAGGAGACGGGCGTGGAAGACTTTGCAAAGGGCAGAATTCCTGACAGTTCGATGATGCTGAACATTATCCTTCGCGCTGCGACAGATAAGATGACGAAGCTGAAGTCTTTCTGCTGGGAGCTGGAATGCAAGCCGCTCAAGACCTTATACCTAGGGCTGGCCTCACACACCAATCTCACCAGTCTCACTCTGAAGTTCCCCTCGGTGCGAGTTCCGCGGCCATCTGTGCTCGTCCCAGCCATGACGAATCTGCGAGTGTTCAAGGCTCTCGATATCGATCCTCTATGTTATCCGGATGACATCAGCCTGCTCATGCTCCAGAGCAAGAAGCTGGAGGATGTGCGCTTGCACTTCTCCCCACGAATGCGAGCTGAGGCGGAGTCCATCATAAATTTCAATACCTACTTTGGACGATGCCACAAAGCCAATTATCGGCTGAATATCAAGCACTTCGCGTTACAGAACTGGTTTGGACCTAATGTGCTTGGTCTAGATGCGATTTTCGACCCGGATGTTTGCAAGAGCGTCACCTTTCTGGACTCGTTCGTTGGAAACGATCCCCGGACCGTCTTTGTAGACGACACATGGAAGGATGTTCCACCAGATTTGGCGGTAACATTCGAACGTGTGCGATGCAACGAATTGTCCCTACAGCACATCAAGGTTATACAGAACGCCAAAGTTGGCCTGAAATATGTGTACTTGCCGAGCAACGCGCACCGCCAGCGAACGGGCTTCACGCCCTCTTCGAACGGGAACTCTGCGAGTCCGCATACGCCTAGCGTCGAGACGACACCGCTCACGCCTTACGATCCGTTGAAAGACGCGGATTGGGTGGCATTGGGGAAAGAGTATCTCCATGTTCTTGGACGAAAGCACGGGGCTACGCTGAAGCACTTGCTCCTCAGTGACTCATGGGCAGTCACGCAAGAGGATTTCGCGGATCTCATCAGCCATTGTCCGCAGCTCGAGCAATTGGGAATCGCAGTGGATAGTGCTGATCACACTGCGTTTCGCCTTCTGACGCCCTCGTTGGTCAACCTACGGTGCTTGCGCATACTCGATAATGAATATCTCCGGCAACACTTTGCTCAATGGACACACGAGCAAAGAATGTGGGTGATGAGCCGAGAAATGGGCAAGCGTCCTCCACGGCACTTGGAATTCATCTGCTTAGCGGACTTTTGCTACAAGATTGGTGGACCCACGGAGATCTTGCTCGAAGACGGATCGGTCGAAGCGGGTCGGGAAATCACCTTGGTTGACAAGAGCGAGGCCATGAAGTACGAGATTTGGCACTTGGACGTTGTGGATCTCACAGTGGACCCGATCGCGCCTTTCACGAAGTGAAGCTTGGCTGCAGAAGCTGCTGCTTTACGCAGCTCTTTCTGGCAAATCACTAGTACTCGCAACCACGCTACTCAATCACAGCAGCTTGCTCGGTATCTGGGAACAGCTTCGACCATCTGCTATGGAGGACCCTGCCATCTTTGATCACAGCGAGCAAGTGCTTCTGCGGCCTCGCCAGGACCTCCACGTCCTCGAGCGGGTTTGCGTTCAAGATGATCAGATCGGCAATGTATCCTTCCTTGATCCGCCCCAGCTTGTCGTCCTGGCGCAGCATGCGTGCGGCATTGACGGTCGCGCTCTGGATGATCTTGAGATTTGACAGACCCGCCTGCTTTCGGAGGGAGAACTCGCTGGCCTGCATGACTTCGAGCGGTCCAAGGAGGTCGGTTCCATAGCACATGGTCACACCGGCCTTGTCGGCGATTTGGATGCTGCGCAGACCCGCTTCCAAGACCTGCAAGTTCTTGGTAGCAATCGATGGCGGTAGGAAAGTCCCGAACTCCTTACTGGCCATGGTCTGATATGTGATCTAACAACTGATCAGCGGTCTGACGACATGGTTCAAAGGCAATCGACTTACCAGGGTGGGAGTTAAGAACACGTTGTGCTTGGCCATCAACTCGGCTGTTGGTTCGTCAATCAGATTGCCGTGCTCGATGCCCAGCACACCGTTCTCGACAGCATTGCGGATGGCGGCTGGAGTGTAGGCGTGCGCAGTCACCCATGTCCCCGAATCGCTGGCGACTTTGGTGAAGGCTCGAATCTCTTCGGGGGTATACTGGAGATTAGTGAGCTTATCCGTCGGCGATACCACTCCTCCCGACAGCATCACTTTCAAGAAATCGGCGCCCTGTCGTAACTCTTCGCGTGCGGCGTGCAGACACTGCTCGACACCATCTGCGATCCTGCCCAGACCTCGCGTGTTGCCCCCACAACACGCATACTCATCGTCCTTGGAAGAGCGCATATCTCCATGCCCACCCGTCTGCGAAATGCCATGTCCGGCAATGAACAGCCTCGGCCCTGGATACAGACCTTCGGCGAGGGCTTCCTTGACGGCCAAGCCCGCGCCACCACAATCACGGATCGTGGTGAAACCGCGCTTCAGAATTTCGCGAGCGAGATATGGCTGACGAAGCAAGGCGGTATCGGGGTGTTGATTCATCGTATCCTTGAGGCCATCCTCTCCCGGCGGAGTGGCCAAGTGTACATGACAGTCGATGAGACCGGGTAATAGAAATCTCCCTTCCAGATTAATCATGGTCATTTGTTCATTATTCGTCCATTTGAACACTTCGTCGTGGGGACCGGTCGGGCCCGAATCCAGTTTCGTCATGCGATGAATGATGCCGTCTTTGATGTCGATGGTGACGTGTTCGTGGAGAGAACCATCTTTGGGATCTATTTTTTCAATCATATCAGTCATAATCTATATATCGGTAATCTCATTTTTTTTCCCCTGATACCTTGTGCTTCTACAGACTACCGTATGTCCTTTGTCTACTCTAAATCAGGGTAAAAAGTAGAAAAGTAAAAATTTAAAAAAAGTAGAAAAGTAGAAAAATAAGTAAAATAACTTACCGATCAATTTCGCATCAATAAGTCGATATCGTTTTCGAGGTATGCTTGTCGTCCAGGGTTTGAGGGGAGGCGCTGGAAGAGAAGGAGGAGGAGGAGTCATTGTCGCGTTGTTGTTGTTGGTATCCGCCTGTGGAGGTATTAGTGGATGTACACCTCTGATGACGATAGTGAGGTGGTCGTCGTCTTCGCGGCGGCGGTGGTGGTGGTGGTGAAGAAGGTTGTTGTTGGCGTTGGCGTTGGCGTTGGTCATTTAATAATCAGAAACTAAAAACTCTCTTAGCTCCTCCTTAATTGTTGTTGTTGTTGTTGTCGCCGGCGGCGGCTCGGGAGGGAGGGAGGGAGGGAGGAAGGTAGGGGAGGACGGACGGGGGGAGAAAAAAATAAAGTGGTCTGTGCGACCGAGGTTTCTGCCGAGATTCTTGTTGTTCTTGTTGTTCTTGTTCTTCTTTTTCTGATTTTCTGATTTTATTTATTGCGTGTATAAGGTATGCACTTTGAGAGGTCTTTTTTTCTTCTTCCTAATTTGATACGGATAAGACGAGAATCCATCCCTGTGTAATGTTTGTTGATGGAGGTACGCCCAAGTTTGGGTGTGATATGAGTGCCGATAAGAAGTGGAACAATACCACGGCCACGCCTAACGTCGGCCAAGCTACGGCCACCATCACCACCACCACCGCTATAACAAACAGTTTTATATCCGTAAGGTAGGTATGCACGTTGCTCGCTTGCCCTATCAGATCTGTAAGTACCTAGTTATCGTCTAGTTGTAGGTGTCAGTCAGTCTTTTTGACAGGTACTCATATTTCACTCAATCTGCCTCCTATAGTCAAGGATTCAAATCAGCTTTATTATCGGAATATTTACAGCATGCTTACAAGTACATGTGACGACGAGAAGAAAGTTCCCATCACGCAGCAGGTCGGCAGCGAAAATGTCGACTATCACCACCACCAACAACAAGGGGTTTCTCTACAGGACGAAGAAGAAGACAAAGCAGCCGAGAAACGAGTCCTACGCAAGATTGATTTGATTGTTCTACCTATGGTTCGTACCTCTTTTGATCGACGAGCCCATGCCAGAAACCACAAAATTCATTCTCCAGCTGACCAATCCCCTTTTTTTCAATAATCAAAACAGATGTGTCTCGTCTTCTTCACACAATACCTCGACAAACAATCCCTCTCCTACGCATCCGTCTACGGTCTCCTCACCGATCTCCATCTCAGCTCGCATCAATTCAGCTGGCTCACGAGCTGCTTCTATCTCGCCCAACTCGCTTCCGAAGGGCCCTTTATTTATCTCATGAGTCGCTTCCCCATTGCCAAATTTGTGGCGCTCACCGTCATTGTATGGGGTGGTGTGTGCATGTGTTTGGCTGCGCCGCAGAATTTTGCCGGGTTTGCTGCTGTGCGCTGTCTCCTGGGGTTTGCAGAGGGCGCGGTGAGTCCGGCGTTTATTACTATTACGTCGATTTGGTATAAAAAGGATGAACATCCTTTGCGGGTGGGCATGTGGGTAGGTTTTGATTTTTTTTTTTTTTTTTTTTTTTTTTTCTTATTTTTGATTTTCCATTATATTATCAATATATGAGAAAGGGAAAAAATTGTTCATCCTCTCCAACAGAATTGAGTGATTTATGCTTGCTTTGCTAATTCATGTCGTAAAATTAGGTAACATGCAACGGACTGGCCCAAATCGTCGGCTCCTTAATGATGTATGGAATCGGCGAACATCTCAACCATCTCAGTCTCGCGCCCTGGCGAATCATGTTCCTCGTCTGCGGCGCCATCACCATTTTCGCAGGAATTCTCTTCTTCTGCGCCATGCCCTCAGGCCCGGACACAGCCTGGTTCCTCACGCCCTCCGAACGCAAAATCGCCTCCCAAAGACTCTTCTCCCAACACGACGGCGGCGACAAAACTTCTTTTTCCCTGCAACAATTCTCCGAAGCCTTTTTCGACTGCAAAACTTTCCACGTCTTCCTCTTCGGTCTCCTCGTCACTTTTAGCTCTCCCGTCCTCACATTCGCGAGTCTCGTCATTAAAAATCTCGGCTACACTCCCTCGCAAACTCTCCTCTACGGCTCTCCCTCGGGAGCCATCCAAATCCTCTTCATCTGGCTCGGAATCGCAGGCTGCATACAATTCCCTCAGCGCCGCAATCTCATCGTTCTCCTCCTCTGCATCGTCCCCTTGACGGGTTGTATCCTCCTCACCATTCTCCCTCCATTATCCAGCGGCTGGGGAATCATCATCGCGAGTTGGCTCGCATCAGTCATTAGTTCGCAATTCAGTATTCTCATGTCATTATCCGCGAGTAATGTACGAGGAAATACGAAAAAAGCTTGCGTCAATGCCGTGTTTTTTGTCGGGTATAGTACGGGGTGTATTGCGGCGCCGCAGTTGTGGACGCAGCCGCCGAGATATCGCGCTGGTGTGATTTGTGCGCTGGTGGATTGGGGTTTGGTGTATTTGGTTGTGCCGAGTTATTGGTATTTGTGTTGGAGAGATAATCGGCAGAGGGAACGAGAGGGGGGAGATGGGAATGGAGGAGGGTTTGAGGAGGGTGCGGATCGGACTGATAAGGAGGATCGGTCGTTTCGGTATACGACGTAGATATATATCTCTACATGTGGATGTGCTTTTTTCTCTTTTCTGGTGGTTGTTCAGAAATCAACCTCCTTTGTCTTGATGGTGCCATAACAGCAGCATCATCATCATCACTCTTCAACAGCATCTTGATGAGACTTGAGCAGCAAATGTGCCTTGTTGTTGTTTTTGTAACATGTACAAATTGACCACGCTGCTATAGGATATATTCATAGCCTCTCTCCTCTTCTCCTCTACCTTTGTTTGATAAAATAAATCAAGCTAAGTAGTACATAGATACGCCCGATGAAGCTTGCGTGCGCGTGCGTGCGTGCATGGTAGTCAAGATGGCAGCAGCACCCACCAACTTTTCCTCCTGTGCACCTTTGACGACCTCTCTCTTTCTCTACCCCCCCCCCCCCCCCCCCCCCCACCTTCTCTCCCTCTTTCTTCCTCCCCCTCCCCCTCTCCCCTCTCTTTCAAAAGAGCACAACCACTAAACTAGATACTAGAGTTACACTGGGTAAGGAGTGTCCAACCGAACCTTTCTTTTGAAAAGAGAAAACCCCCCCCTCTCCCGCCCAAAAAAACTTTGACTAGAGCCCTGCCGTGTGGGTATTCCGAAATTCGTGTCCATAAAAAGGAAGAAGAAAAAAAAAGAAGAAGAAAGAAGACGAAGAAGAAGCCAAAGAACAAAAGTTTGCCACCCCCCTGACTGCCCTTTGCTGGTCCTGTTCCTGTTCTGTTGCGCGTCCCATTTTTCTCTCTTCCCATTCATTACCGTTTACCATGATAGTACATATTGAACCAGCCGTTACGTTAATACATCGCACTCGCTGCTCTCGGGGGGACAGTAAATCTGTCAGTCTCGGAACAGACCACGAGTTTTCTCTTCCATATCCGCGCAAAGTGCGCCTTCGACATGATCCATTTTCCTCCGCAGGTTATTGAGCAATTTGGTAGCCTTCAAATGGTTTTCGCCGCTATACGCTGGGTGAGCACGCATCGCACGCTCCAACTTTTCAAAGGTGACGTATGGGTTTCGGCTTTTGGAATGAGGCCTCAAATGTGTTCGGTAATGGTCTGCGGCGTTGTCGGAACGTCCCATACGCGCCTTGCAAGGTGCAAGAACACATGGAAAAGGCCGCGCAGCTGTGTGCGAAAGCTCATGGCGCTTGAGGTGCTCTGCGCGATCGAACCTGGCAGAGCATGCGTTGCCGTCCTTGTCCTTAACAGGCTGACCGTCCTCGTCCGTCACACGGCACTTGTGGGGCTTCCCATTACTGGGGCCTTGAGGAAGAGTGACAGCTCGACCAGTCACGGCGTCAAATCTGAGGGAAAACGGCTTTCCTTCCAAGCGGACATCGAAGTGCGGTGTGCTATACTTACCAAACTCTCTGCCAGAAGCAATAGACTTTCGCACCTTCTTGGAGTGGCGCCTTTGAACCGGACTCTGTTGATGGCCACGGTATGTTGATTCGGATGCCCTGGAACCACGGTATGTTGATTCCGATGACCTGGAAGGAGTCTTTGTGAGCTCTTCCTTCACAAACACATAGTTGTCGTCCGTGGTAACCATATAGGCGTCGTCTGGACTCTCTGGTCCAACATATTGGTAGTCACTATGGTGGGAGCCGTTCGAAGTGAAACTTTCGCCGAAGCCATGAACCATGTCATCATTTTGGCTGTAGTCATAATGCTCCATTGGAAAGTCCTGGGGACCCAGTTCCGACGGAACGACGGTTGGTGGAAGCTGGGAGAAGGATCCACCAGTATACGTACTGGGATTGTACTCTGAAAAGGGAGAGTGATCTAAAGATCCTACAATCGAAGTCGACGGGTTACCGTACATGGACTGTGAAGCCACGTGCTGATCAAGACCCTGTGTGAAGCCGTGCTGCACGGTCGCGCCGAATGGTTCCGGTTGCCAGGCATCGTTGCGTATTGGCGACGTTGTTGACATCTGCATAGACATCTTCGATGCACTGTTTGGTAGCCCATGCGTCGCAAACGCCGTGCTGTACATGGGAAGCGCACAAGTCGACGGCAGGTGGCCAGGTATGGCGGCGGCCATATCAGCAGAGTCGGACCAATGCCCAAAGTCCTCGGTAGAGTTCACCATGGAATGTACAGGTGTTGGCGGTTGTGAGAAGCTCGAGATTGAAGACGGCCCAGAATGCTCAGACTGGAGCGAGCAAGCATTCGAAGGCCGCCTTGAATCTTGCGCAGCTGCTGATGGTGGTGTGAGAGGCCATCCATTGAAAGAGTTGTGTGTCGAGTCCGGCTTCTGATCGTGGATGCTACTTGTGTCGATGCCAGGCACGACGATGCCGCGACCTGTGCGAGTTGGAGTGGTGTGGTTTGACATGGCGTAAACTGCGCAACACAATCAGCATAGTGTTCATCAACGCCATTGTCCATGTGAGTCGACACACAAGACAAGTACCTCCGTATGACCCAAGTAAATATTGTACAGATGACCTTGATCGATGAGAAAGAGTGTACTCAGGAGTAGATGGGGAAAGGATGTGGCTTTTAGAGTTTGAGGCGTCTGGCATGGGCACAACTGTCTGGGGCAGGCTATCGGGAGACTGACCACAGTACAACGGCAGCTTTACGCTGTCTCTCGAGTGCTCGTGGAACGACGAAAGGTATAGCAATGCTAGGGTGGCACGAAGAAGGTGGCCTGGGCAACGCTCTGTATGGTCCAGTCAGCCGTGGTCGAATGCAAAGGTAAATGCCAGGTACCACCACCCCGACCTCGTCTCTACTGACCTAATCTCCAGCAGTTGAGCTCCGGATTGTTGCAGGCTATGCAAGGGGTTCGGACTCGTCTTTGAACGGGAGACTTTTCTTCACACGGTTTCTAAAACTCGCAAGGTATGATTTTCTGCAACGACGAAGCCCGGGACCTTGCTGAGAATAAGTATTTGTGCGGCCCCAGCTGATGAGAGATCACGAACTGTCACCTTGCAGGCCAGGTCCTTGTACAGCATAGATACTCCGGCAACTCGGAATAGGTAGCAGAGCGTCAGGGTGGACAGCTCACTGCAACGTCAGTGGTCATGAACGCCTCAGCAATGGAATGCAACTGTACCGGCAAATGCCTTCCTCGACGTGTGCCGTTCTCTCCGATTGTCCACCGAGATCGAGAGACGCTGTGTCGTAAACAATCGGATTCTTTCCTCAACGTTTCCTCATGCGCTCGTCTGCTTCACAGCATTGTTGCGATGTCGATGAAATGATGGTCTTCGAGGCGGTCTGCGAATGCTACCTTGTGGTCGACAGAGCACAGACTGTTTCAAAGACTGATCGAGCAGCGATTGGACCTTTTTTGGCAGATGGTATCCGAGTGGCCAGGTTGGCGGCGCTCACACATCTGCTGCAGTGCGGATCTCGAAGAGGTCCACCTATAGCGCAATGGCTTTGCAACATGAAGAGCGATCCGATATCACTGGCCGGCGTCCAGGCAAGTGGGTTCTCTCGTTCTCCCAGCCGAGGTCAAGGTATGCACGCTGCGACCGGTTTAGGCATCGTAAAGCATTGGTGGCGCCAAACATCTGGAGTTCCCGGTTTCCTGACGATGCCAACCAATCTGCCGTCCCGTCGAAGCACGCGAGATCTCGTCGGACAATGGCATCTGTCACTGCCAGAAGCCGTGGGTCTCATTCGTGGCATATTGGACCTCAGGCTGTCACAAGTCTTTCGATGACTTCTCTTGCTGTAGAGATAGATGTAAGAAGAGCTGGCCATAGGTGGTTGTGATGCCATTTTGCACCGAGTTGATGGAGTGCGTGTGGATACCACTGAGGTTGCACAACCTATGTCGTACACACCCGCTGTCGGCGAATAGATTCATTCTCATAGTGTTAGTTGTAACGCTCGGACACTCCAAATATGTGCCCCAGCGTGGTGTGATCGACATGCACGTACATATGCCCATCTTTTCACACATCACTCTCAAAGAAGTTGAAGGGTGACATTGGAGAATGGTATTGGACTTACTCGCCACTGACAATCTAGACGCCCCGTCTAGACGTCCCAAATATGCACTCCGATCTCTATCGTAATGTCGCGGCAGTCTGCATGGCATCGTGTTCATGCGACTAACCCTATCCGCTGTTATTTCAAGACGTGCGGTCCGCTCACCAAGCGCTGCAAGTGGAACGCTCTGGTCACCATCATCGACTGGAGTGTCCAAATGAATAATCAGCGACGACGTTTCAGGAACCGCATCGTCCATGTTGCTGATCCAGCTCAGGTGGGCACCCATATGCTGGTACAGCCGCACTTAGGTGGAGAGCCGCAATGTTCAGCCTGTGGCCCCGTCTGAGCACGGAGACCCGCAATTCTTGATATATTGACTGTGTGGGCGACACACTGAATGGTGGTGTTCCTGAGGGGGCCGTGTCACATTTGTCGGTGTAACATTAGAGACCGTCTGTCGGTCTGGGCATCGTGAATACTAGTGTCATGCAAGACATAATTGCCTCTGGACGCTGTCGTCCTTCACAAGCTGCATAAGGTACACATGACTCGTGCTCTGCCTACAGTCGGAATGGTGGTAGGAGGTAGGAGGTACCAGTAATAGCAGCTTGATGACAGTATTCGACGTGACAGGGCTTGGCGCATCAGTGGATCGGTGCATGCCCGGTATTCTATTCCGCTGTACTCCACCACCACTTACTGTTATACTGAGGCCTGTCTATGAATGCCCCACGATCTCTTTGATGATCACCATTGAGTGATCTGCCGCCGAATCCACTTCTGCGGCGGCTGTACAAAGGCACAGCATCTCTGTATGATGTGGAGAAAGGACCGAGAAGTGGTTGAGCAAAGGTCTAGCAACTTTTCTGGCATCTACATGGTGCATCGCGAGAGGCTAGTAATAATTCGGTCAGAAGTGCGTAGTATCATGGAACCCTCATATCGCTCGCCATCCAGTCCCGCTCGGAGCCATGCCATGATTCGTGATATCATTCACGGCCCGAAAACCATTCGTGATCGCGGTCTCGGAGTTCGGCAGCGTGCTCACATTTCCGGAGTCTGCCGATGGTGATACCTTAATATCCAGCTCTGGATGTGATCTGACCATTGAGTCTGCTGCGCTGTCGAGTGGCGCATATTCGGGCAGCGCAGCGTCGTCTACTACAGGTGTCTTGGGACCATCACGGCCCTCAACATCAACATCGCTTGCAGGTGCCGGCTCTGATGCGTGGTGGATCTCGACAGTTTCGTCAACATCAACATGGGTCTGCGGATCACGCAGACTGTCCTCCCAGCCTTGCCGCGCAAGTTCCTTTGCGTTGCGCAAGCCCTCCTCGTCCTCTCGGATTTGATTTTCCTGCTCTGCTTTCTCACCAAGAGCCTCCAGGTCCTCGAGAGGGTTGCTATCATCGTCGTCGCTCTCCTCGTTGTGGTCGCCATTGTCGCTGCCATGACCATTGCTGTGGAGTATTCCGTTGGTCGATGCAAACTCTCCTGAAGGTGGATAAGCAAATTCGTTAAATTGGTCTAAAGCTCCGAGCTCATCGCGGGACACATCCCGCCAGTGGCAACGCGCGTGCTTTCTCGTGCAGCCGGCGCACGAAGTCAAATTCTTGACACAATCCATGCGCAATCTACGGCATCGATCGCATGGTGGCATGACTCTGGTCCCGCGAGGGAGACCGTCCATGTGAGCCTGGCAGAGTGGTCGAAATGGCTGACTGCTCTCGAGAGCAGGAGGCAGTGGGCGACTGAAGTTGTGCTTGAGAGGCGTACCGCTACTAGAGTACTGATTCCCATTGCTCATGGAAGGTCGATGCACATGCGTGCTCGTAGTTGCCTGGGTGCCATCGGCAGCGTAGGGAAGGTTATCGTTAAACACGTTGTGAGGCGCAGGTGACACAGAGGACGTGGTAGACATGGCGCCATCATTCTGCGTCACGCTGCTGAGGTCCATGGGCTTTGGGGTCTGTCGTGAGGCATCGATCGCTGTCGCAGAGTGGTTTCTGGCATGTGATTTTGACAGTCCCTGGTTGTGCGGCAAGCTCTCGAAATGGCGCATGAGCTCATTACGAACTGCTGCATTCGATCCCATAGTTGGCTCCACGCTATCAATAGCTGGCTTGCCGTTCGTCGATGTCGAATTGACAGCTACGAAACCAGAAGTCAAGGACGGAGGTGGAGCTGTTGTTGTTTGAGGTGCGGTAGCCTTCGCTGGTGTCCCACTGCCTCCCTCTGCTCTCCTCTCGAGGATCGCAGTACGTCGCCCTTTCAATCTGTGACTGAGCTGTCGTGTGCGCGCTGCGATCATGTCCGCAACATTGGTCAGCTCTTTAAGCTTTACCTCGAGAACATCGCAGGTGGCCACCTCCTTCTCTTCGTCCTCCCATATTGGCAGAGGTGGTATGAGCTCCTGGCAACGTCCGCTGTTGATGAAGAGGAAATCTTCCTCGCTGATCTGCACGCGAAGCTGCTTCTGTGGATAGTAGAACTGGCATACTCTCCTGCCTTCGGAGAAAGTATCGAGTGTGAATTGGCCCGGGTGCGAACGAGCGAATTCAATGACTTCCAACCATGTGATAGTGTGGCTGGTTTCTGCCGGGTCTCCAGTCGCATGTTTGTGGTGACTAGCCACGATCTTTGGAGGCGCATCAAAGCAGCGTTCGAAGCGCTTGATCAGAATGGGCCCGAGAGGTCTGGCACCCAAATTTGAGGCCAATGACTCGTGCCGGTCGAGAATATTGCTGTACGCCGCGAGCAAGTGTATTAGGTTGGGAAGCGTGTCGTCTTTGCTGATAAGTGGCAGGTCGTCAACCGTCTGCCGTGCGAGGTAATTGATGCTCAACTGGCTGCTCGTCTTTGCGACTTTGGCCACGGGCGCGGATATCGAGCTTGTGGACGGGCTGCGCTTGCGCTTGACAGATGCAGCAGCAGCGGTGGCGGCGTCGCCCGACGGGGCGGTGGCGGCGGCGGTGGTGGTGATGATGTCGCCGGCGTCCAGCATGATATGCGGCAGTGGAAGAATTGGTGACCTGAGGACGGGAAAAGGAAAAGGAGGGAGCAGAGGGACGGGATATGGGATGGGAGGAGGGGAGGGGAGGGGAGGGAGGGCGATGGCGCCTTCGCGGCGGCGAGCCGGACGTGGGTGTGGGCACGCAGACGCAGCCTCCGCCCGCTCTGTGGCTCACTGACGGACGGAAGTTGATTCCCTGCCCGGCGGCGTGGGCGCAGGCTGTTGGTGCGGCGCGGACCATCGTGCTGCTGATGGCTGGTGGCTTGATGCCCACTTCTCACGGTGATGACCTACCTGCATCTCTCGGCGACGCGTCTGCTGTCCTGTACGGCAGTGATCATGAATGGGTGTGTGTGATACTGGACGCCCGGCCACAGCTGTGTTCGGGGCAGGTTCAGCGGAATAGGTACCTACACGACGCGATCCCAGATCCTCCCCGCCGCTGCTACGCTGCGTACCGTCGGCCACGGGGCATAAAGTCGATGCATCCTCGACTGCTCCAAGCTGTGTCTGTTCCTCCCGCCGCCCGCCCGCGCTCTCCACCCAGGCCTGTCCACCTGCAGCGACACAGATGTGGTGCCGTCGCATGCACCGGTAAGTTCATGAGGTGGTGATGTGCTGCTGGGCGCCGACAATGTCGCCGACCCGGCAGGTCGCTGGCACGGTGGAGAGGGGACGCGGGAGGAGAGGGTGAAGGTGTCGGCCGCGGGTTGGTTGAGGTGTCCACGGGCTGGTTTGACGGGCAGCAATCATGGAACATGGAGGTGCCAGTGCAGGTGGCCACCACGACTTTCTTGACACAACCTCTCGCGCTGTGTGCCTGGCGCCGGGCAGTGGAGCGCCCACCCATCCCACATAAACTTTGAGCCGCAGCAACGACGTCGCGAGCCCGGACAACCTTGCAGGCCAAGCGTATCAACACCATAGACACCATGGCAGAACGCGGCCAATTCAGAGGCGGCGGACGTGGTCGTGGTGAGGGACGTGGGAGAGGTGGCGGTGGCGGAGATCGGGGAGGTCGTGGTGGCGGACATGCTCCAAATAGCGAGCGGAAAAAGGAAAACATTCTGGATCTTTCAAAGTACCTAGAGAAAGGCATTACCGTCAAGTTCAATGGTGGCCGAGAAGGTATGTGCTCGTCTCAAAAAAGGGTCGTCGTTTGGAATGTTACCTGGTACTAATACGTGGACTACCTACCTAGTGACCGGCACTCTCAAGGGGTTTGACCAGCTGATGAATTTGGTGCTTGACAATGTCAAGGAGACGACGAGAGGTGAGCAGGCGTGATGATTAGGCCGCAAGACATGAGCTGACTCGCTGTGCGATTAGATGAAGAGGGCAACACCAGTACAAGAAACCTCGGTCTGCTAGTAGCCAGAGGAACATTGCTTGTTCTCATCAGCCCAGTGGACGGTAGCGAGGAAATCGCCAACCCATTCGTGCAGGCAGATGTCGACGATGAATGAACAAGGCTATGCAAGAGAATGCGCCAAGTGAGTCTCGAATGCGCTCGCAACACCGGCCACACCATTTCGCGACTCCGGTCTCATCTTCATACCCATCCTTCTCCTGGCCACACGAGGACAGCCGGTTGGCTCTTCTGCTCTGAGCATATCACCGACTGCAGGCTACGAAGGCGCTCAATAACGCCGCGGCCATGCCGGCTCGTCAGGAGTCGGATAGTACCTCCTTTACACAGTTCAAAATAATTCCACAGCACAGGTGGCAGCGCATACAGACTGCTGCCGTCGTTGCCCAAGGTCCACCCGAATCAATTCAAGTGTACTGTTCTTAAACTCACTCCCAACAACGTGGATTCGATCGTACCTTGCCTACCTAAGGTAGGTACCTGGGTAGTGTGCCATACTTCAGAGTCCAGCTAAATTTACTAAGCAATCACCAAACAGCGGAGGCACGCACACCATCTCTGCCTACCTTGTTGTGTACTAATTCGTTCCGCTGCTGTGGTAGAGATGTTGCAAACACATGAGAATCCCATGGATTTATGTCAACCCTAATATAACCCTAATGATGTCTCTCAAATGGAAGCGAGTCAGCGACGACCACGACGTGAATAGGGATAGAGCCCGTCAGTACGAGAACACTGAGATAATAATAACCAGAGGACACAGAATTTATTATGCATGTACTCTCGGGAGATTACTTTGTTGTGATCAAGCAGCACCCAGCTTCAGATTTCTCATTCAAGGATGTTCAAGTACCTATAGCTCGACTATTACCTACCTTATTGATCTGCTTCGTAAATTTACGCCTTGGCATCTTCTCCGCCCGTTTTCTACTTGGAATACTTCTCAATCCAATCTACCAGCAAAGGTTGAACGCGATCGGGACACTCTTCAGGCAAATAATGGCCAAAGCCGTCTGTAATCGGTTCAAATCGCACCTCATCCGCTTTTTCCACCCACTGCGACCAGACTTGTGGAACATTATGCATTCGGCCCAAGTTGGAAGCAGACCATATGACCATTAAGGGAATGGAGACTTTCTTCCCGGCGGCTTGGTCTTTCTTTTGCTCGTCGACATCCTCGAAAGCGCCAGCTGCGTAATCTCCGCAAGAGCCTTCGATGCTTTCGGGGCTGGTGAATTGGTGGCAGTAATGCTCAATGGCATCGTGTTCTTGGAATTTGGCTGTGCCGGCTTCAGAGGCGCCTTTGGAGCGTTCGAGATTCATTTTGGTCCATACTCCATGGCCCATGGCCTCAATCATTCGAGGTGCTGTGGGTGTGGCGAGGAAGGGCCAATGGTAGTAGGCAGCACTTGCAGCTGGGTTTGCGAATACGTCCCATTGTTCTTTGGTGGGAACGATGTCGATGATGATCGCGGAGGTGATTTTGTGTGAGGGGTTGTTGTCTACAATAAGTCGATGTCCGATCCTACCTATGGCGTTTGTCAGCAAGACGACATGGCTGACAGAAAGATGGTTGCGTGCCTCCTCGATCGTGGCCACACCAAATGATCGGCCGAGCCTTTGTAAACACTTGTTGCAAAGCTTCAATGATGAGGTTGCCGACGGTGCGCTTGTCATGCTTCGGCGGCAGCGATGAGAAGCCGTATCCTGGCAGTTCTGGTATGAAGAGCGATGTCTTGTCCTTCAAGTCTGATACCACATGTCGCCACATGTATGAGCTTTGAGGCCAGCCATGGACCATACAGAGGACAGGCCCTGACCCTTGATCATGTGAGAAGCTCTTGATTGTGCCGCCGGAGGACACTTTCGTGATATTCTCTTGTAGGAAAGGATGCAAGGTCTTGATGGTTTTGTCTGCCATTATGATGGTAATTACCTTATTATGGGAATAGCTCAGTCTACCTGCCTCCCTCATGGAAGAAGCAACGGAACGGCTTCCAGGTTGTCCTGAAGTGCTTTGTAATGTAGAAGCTCTTGCGATGACGATAGGTTACCTAAGCAACTAAGGTGCATGTGCATGTTCAGGTAGGTAGGTAGGTGTCTGTATTTTAAGCTTCAATGCATGCGGAGAGTCTGTCCTCGACTCCTCGGAAAGAGGGATGAAAGTCTGCTGCTTTGGACTGGTCTAGACTCCAGAGCTTTTGCAGCATTGGTTCTATTCCTACTATGGATACCAGGTAGAATCCAAAAGGACTAACCTTCAGTGTGGCAGTGTGCTACTACTAACCGCCCTAGGAGTGAGTGAGTGAGTGCGCAGAAATTGCTACTGTACCTGGTACCCAGCAAGGCAAACCAGGCTAATGATGAGTTTCCGAGTACGTTAAGTGGAATGAGGGTCGCACTCAAAATACGGTGCTACAGTAAGGTTATTGTGGTAGGTACCGTATGTAAGTTTGCGTCGCTCAGCTTCGTTCAGAGTTCCGCGGAAGATGCTTCAAGGCGTGAAAGACGAGCATATCTTCGTCAGGTGCCGAGGCCCGCCAACGCAGTGGTTGTTAAGTTGCCGCCGAATCGACCCGGTGTTGACCAGAGGTCTCTGTAAGCTGGGGTGCGAGAGCGTGAACAGGAATAAGAATAAGAATAAGATGGACGATCGGCAAGCCAAGGAGTCGTGCAAGCATACCGCTCACAAGTGGTTCTTTTCGCTTCGTTCATCCGAAGTCCGAGTGTGCGAAAAAGATGAGGGTCATCTCCGTACCAAGCTGCTTGGCTGCAGTCTCAAGTGCGTGTTCCATGTGCTTTTCGGTTTGGAGTTGATGATGACTAGTTGACTAAAGTACTGTATACATAAGGTACGGGTACAATGGATGTACTTGCATACTGCTATCCTCCACACTGCACACTGCACAGCACTACTAGGTAGTGCATGGATTGCCCCTCGTGCTGGCCGGCACGCGGGATCTTTTTTCACGGGACCCTGGAAGCTTAATTTCGCGCCTGCCATCGCCCATCTTGTGGGTCCACTGGGTCGGTCGGCGGTCGCACGGTCGAGCCTGCCTCCGCGCTCGCTGGGAGCCACTGCCACTGCATCATCCATGCTTCGTTCACCTCTCGACATACTCCCACCACCACTTCCAAACCACTTTCGCACCCTCCGCTGTACCGGTCTTCACTTGCGACGCTCCCACATCAACCCACCTACACACCTACACATCCATACACACACACACACACATGCGCCCACTTCGCCCGCCGATACTCCTGATCTGACGCATTCGCGGCGCTCGATGTGGCCGCCGTGAGGAAACCACGGGCGCCACGCCAAGCCAAGCCTTCGCTCAGCATCATTACGAAGACACCGACTCGACCCATGTTTCAAGGCGGAGCGCATCTCGAACCGCGCCAGCTATGGGATCTTCCCACGATGACCACCAGCACCGATGACCAGGCGCACTGCACGCCGTTCACCCTCCCTTCGAACGGCGTGCTGTCGCTGGCAAATGACGCCGCCATCACCCTCACTACCGATGTCATCTTCCAGCCCGAGTGCACTGGCACGCGAGCCGGCGATGTCTTCACCGTCGACCACCTGAGAGACCCATTCTACGCGTCCACCATACCGATGGTGTATGTCGTGAGCGCGGCGACTGTGATTGCATGGATCCTGGTGGTCATGCTCACCATTACACCGAGGACTGGCTTCTTCGGCGCCCCCGGTGCGCCTGCATTTAGCAATGGACGAGGTATAATAGGCGGCGCGAACGGTGGTGTTCTGGGCGTGACAGGAACAGGATCGAGACCGTGGTTACAAAAAGTTGCAGCACTGGCTGTTGCCATATCTCTTACCATAGCCTCCGCGGATACTCTGGAAGTGGCAGAAAATCAATACTCCATGGGCTTTTCAGATGCTGCGCTTCTGCGGAAAGCTGTTCTGGGCTCCCTCGAGATTCGGATCACTCGCGTTATATCGGACATCTTCCTCTGGCTCGCACAGGTTCAGACGTTGATCAGGCTCTTCCCTCGACATCGCGAAAAGGTGCTCATCAAATGGATAGGATTCGTGCTGATCTTGCTCGACACTATTTTCTCATGCCTAAACTCCTTCTACAGTGTCAACGTCCTTAACGGCAGGAACATCGTTGATGCGATTCCTGCTCTGTCATATCTGTTCGAGCTAGCGCTGGGCCTGCTGTACGCCGCATGGGTCCTATACTACTCACTGACGAAAAGGCGATATGCCTTCTACCATTCCAAGATGCGAAACATACTGCTAATCGCGATTATCTCTATTGTATCTATACTTACGCCGGTCGTCTTCTTCATAACTGATGTTGCCAACGAAGATGTGGCTGGTTGGGGCGACTACTTCCGCTGGGTTGGAGCTGCTGCTGCTAGTGTCATAGTCTGGGAGTGGGTGGAAAGGATAGAGGCACTCGAGCGAGACGACAAAAAGGATGGTATCTTGGGGAGAGAGATCTTTGATGGAGACGAGATGGTCGACGTGATGCCGGAAGAAAACGTAGCATGGACCGAGTCCCGCAATTTGAGGCGAAACTTCCGGAGACGACGAGACGACGATCCAAATGGCGGTGGTAACATGTCCACTACTGTGGAGCGAGGGCACGGCTTGAATGGTGTCACTCAGCGGTTCCGGTCAAGGCATCAGCAGTCACCTTCTCACTTTCCCCTCGGACGGGCACACAACGAGTCCGTCCTGACCAGCAATGACAATCTCCGACCTGGAAATGGTCTTGCGATGCAGCAGCCGCCGCACGATTCCTCTGTCCTTGGAGGTCCGACGCCACCGCCCCAGGTCGCCAGTCCCATAAGCAGGGCTGATACGACGAGTGCAGCCAGCACTTTATATGTGGTCCGATATCACCCGATCGCGGATGTGCCGCAGCCGATACGAAGAAGAGCAAACGCAGACCGCAGCGGCGCAGCCGGACAAGGGGATCAACCACGAGGATTGCAGAACCGAGAGCTAGGCGTGAAAGATGTAGCGGATGTTGATGATGACGAGATCCGACCCAATGTGCAGCGCGGTAACAACAGGTTATGGAATGCGGTGTCCAATCCCTTCAAGCGGAAACGCACTTCACCGCCTACAGAAGTACAAAAAGCACGGCAGGCAGCCGGCCAGAGGGTGTCTACACCTGGCAAGGAACCTCCACGATGGGACTTGCGGAACCGCAAAGGTACCAAGGCGCCGGAGACTGGCACGGAAAGCAGACAGGAGGCGGAACTCCCAGTCACTGTCATTCCCGCACAACCTCGAGGCGGTCATCGCACGTGGAGTTCAGTTGACCAGACACCTGCGACAACACCTTTACAGCTCGTATACAGGCAAGATCCACCTGGCTCTAAGGGAACGGGTTCAACGACGTTGACTGCAAATAGCCAGTCGAATAGATGGGCGCCAGCCTCCAGTCAGCCAGACGGCAGCTCAGTCCGACTGCCCGACACTGGTTCTGCTGTAGTGCCATCATCTCAGATGTCTGTCGGCGGGACTGGACCTCCTCGCGCTGATGACATTTCTCCAGTGAATGGTCGCAATGCAGGGACCATTGTTGTTCCAGCTCCCCCGAGACGGACCCCTTCACATCAGACACCACCCCTTAGAACTGGAGTTACGCCTAGCTCGAGCAGACATACACCGCCTAACGACGTTCAGCCTGCTCCGCCTGACGAGTAGGGCACGCTGGGAATGGCGATTATGACTCTCGTTTTATTTGATGGTTTAGCGTGGCGCTGGTGGTATACCCATTGCTCAAGTTAGGAGACAGCATCGTTATGAGAAAGACCTTCTGGCCCAATGACCGGCCTCATTCGCGGAGCGGAGGTATTCATCGTGGATATAGATATCCACATCTGTATATAGGTCAACATAATGAGACGACTCGAAAGGCTGCCCTCACCAGCAGGTGCGCATTCCGAGGACTTCGACAGATCTCATCCTGATTCGCAGTCATTTTCTCTGTCGGGATGTAAGTCAAACACCATTTCACGGATTTCGGACGCAGCAGCAGTCCGGGGCCGACTGCCCGTGTGAAACTAGACGTATCTGTTGTGGTTCCACACGTACATGTACAACCTAGGGCAGCGCAGCTTACATACCTACAGAAACTAGTGCTTGGCCACCACCATCGGAGGCTGGATGCTGACTTTCTGCTTTCTGGCGGACAAGATAGCGGTCTTTCGCGCATCGGAGTGTGTACCTAGGTATACCTATGTACTTATTACCTAGGTCCTACAGTACACCAGTAGGTACATACCTTAGGTATCCGGTACTAGTATAGGGATGAGCGGGCCGTTTGTTCTCTTGAGCCTTGAAGCCGTGAGATTTTGCTAAAAGTAAGGGTAGGTAAGGTACCCTTGCAAACTGCTAGGATACCCCAGGTTGGATACCGTAGTCTGGTCAGACTGGTCTCACACGCTCCGATGCGTGAAGACGTTTGTAGGGCGTTAGACTCGATGTGATGTATACTGCGAAGACGGGAGCTTACGATTGGGTCGCCAGACTAGACTCGTTGTTTGATGCCGTTTATGATTTAGTACCTCTTAGGTACATCATTAGGCCTCGTCTACTCTGTCGATATGTCGATAGTTAAATTGTCGATAGTTGTCGGAAATTATCGTCAGCGTCCATCTGTCGATAGTAACGATAGCTGAGTAGACACCTGTCAATAGTTCTATAGGGATACCCTTGTCTCCGCGCCGTCGTCGCCGTAGAACCCACTGTATTGCCGCCTTGGCTAATTTAACACACTATCATCCGAGACGTGTCGTACCTCCTACGTGTCGTTCTATTCATCTCTATCCAGACGCGTCGTATCGGCCGAGTTCTACTATTATATCTATTTTATTTTATCTACCTCTTTCCAGCTGTTGCTATTATATCACAATGCCGCCTATGCCGCCAAGCGCTACCAAGAAGCCCCGAGGCGTCAAAAAAACGAGAACCGCGACTCAAACGAAGGCCGCTGCAAAGCGTAAAGCGATACGCGACGCGAAGAAGGCAAAGGACATACCAAAATACCCCGAATTATCGCGGTACGAGGACACTCATATCGACTTCTTCTTGAGGCGTTTGATCGATTCCAAGGCCAAACAGACACATGGAAAGAACTTCCGTAGCAGTGATCTACTGGCGATCGCGTTAGTAATGCGCGAAGAGTTCAAAATTCACTTTACTAGCGAATCTTTGAAGGCCAAATGGCAGAACGATATCAAGCCGACTTGGGGTATTTGGCTACGACACCTATCACATGCTTCTGGTTACAATGGCCCTCCAGATAGAGCACCAACCGCTGTCGCTGCCGCTAGGGAAGCGCACGAGGCAGCGTACCCCGAGTGCCATCGGTTTATGGACGGTACTGAGCCGCAATGGAAGCACTATATGGAAGAGCTCGTCGGTGATGAGATGGCAACTGGTGACGAAGCTGCTACTGCCGCAGATCTCGTCGCTCCGCAGGAGGACGCAGATACTATGGTTATCGACGATTCGAGTACGGATTCGGACAACGACGACGACGTTGACCTAGACGAGCTGTCAGATATTGAGCGTAGTGCGATCGTCGCACGGCGAGCTGAGAAGGAACATATACGGGCCAAGAAGAGAGCAGAAGCGGACGCTGCGAAGAAACGAGTACACCGCGTTGCTGCCGCTGAGAAACTACAGTCTACAGCAGCCCAAAAAGCACTTGAGCCGTTCAACAGGACACTTGCCGAGTATCTGAAAACCCAGGAGATTCGTGCTACGCTACCGCCGCCGCGGCAGAAGAGCGATATGGAGCTCCTGTCGGATAGAGTGTTAGACGCGACCTTCTTACCTATGCTTACGTTCGACCGGAAGATGGAGGTGTTGGATTGGGTTGGGCCCGAAGCATATCGTGTTAGTATTGGTATGTCGCTGCTAGCCGTAGGAAGAGAGAAGGAACTGGAAAACTTCGTTCAAGGTGCGCTCTCGAGACTCGACCGGCCGGCGCAGATGCCAGAGCGTTTCGTCCACGACTCTAGGACGCAGCCGTCGTCGTATGGGTATCCGCATACACCATACAATCAAGATCTACTTCCAGAGGGGCGTCGGTGGTAATGTAGAAGCAGAAGAAGAGATACTAATTCGAAGCGGAAGAAGAGATAATAATGTATAATACAGCTCGATCGATATTCCTATACTACTGTCGCCGCTACTGTCGCCGCTGCTCCTGCTTATATCTCTCTATGGAGATATAGCTACTGCTCTCCTTCCTTGCCCCATATGCTCAACGATCTCATTACCTACAAGTCCATTAACTACCGCGGCCTCGAAAATCTCAATCATTGCCTCCAGCGACTCGACGACGCACCGTCCAATCGGCCCATCCCTTACATATACTGTTGCCCTCTGCCTTGAAGTGTAGCTCCTAAGAAGAAATTGAACCACCGCCATACCCTGAAGTGCGATAATCCTTGTCGTTCCTCTCGTTATATCTTGTTCAGCCACTCCACCTGTGGAATAGATATGCCAGTGTCCTTGGAGTTTCATTACCAGTACACAATGCCATTGGTTGGAGGCATTGGCTATACCATATGATTGGTATTGGCTGGCGCAAAGAAATACCCGTGGGATATCGGCTCTTTGATGTTGTAAGGCCGGCTTCATTACTGACCACACCGATGCCCCAGGTGCAACGCCATATCGTTGGCGATCGTTGGCGTTTTTAAAACAGAGCACACTCTGGGTAACGAGAAGGACAGGGGTTTCTTCTGTTGGTAGGACGTCCAGGAATTCCCTCAATGGCCTAACGGCTACCAGCCATACTGAGCAGTCGTCATCATGCTGGACCAACGCTATTGCTGTACGCGCTGTCTGTACAAGGGCAACGGCCATAGTGTGTGGTGTGTGGTGGGTGGTGTGTGGTGTGTGGTGGGTGGTGGGTGGTGGGTAGTGTGTGGTAGGTAGTGGGTGGTGGGTGGTAGGTGGTAGGTAGTGGGTGGTGGGTGGTAGGTGGTATGTGGTGGGTAGTAGGTGGTGGGTAGTGTGTGGTGTGTGGTGTGTAGTGTGTGGTGTGTGGTGTGTGGTATGTGGTGTATGGTGTAGTGAGGTATGTGGTGTAGTGAAGTGAGGTTATAGCGAGCATCTCTACAGAAGTAGAGGGATATATAGCTGCTACAGGTCAATACGAAGAGACAATAGCGATACTATAAGACAATGAGCGAGATAAAAATACTATAAGTGAACAATGGTTCCTTTCAAGTATAGAGAAAACCCCCTTTGTCGTAAATCGATCGATAAAGTATTATTTCTTATAGTATAATGGAGGAACCTGGGCACCATTGTTTTCCTATGTTGTACGCGCGAATCGTGCGATCAAAATGGTCTACTTAGTATCTCGCTAGGTCGACGACAACTTGTAATATATATATATCTCTCTCTTTTCGAGGTCGATCGATCGATATAGTAATATATTAGGTACTAGAATGGAGGAACCTAGGCAGTATTATTTTCCCATGTTGTGCGCGCGAATCGTACGATCAAAATGGTCTACTTGCTATCTCGTTGGGTTAACGACAACTTATAATATATATATATCTCTCTAGTTTGGTCAAGTGAAGTATGGATGTTTGATTGGAATCTAGCTATTCTCGGCGAAGGTCGTGTAGCCTTGGCAGTATACACCTCCC
>NW_016017384.1:3076403-3080608 GCF_000320565.1 Sphaerulina musiva SO2202
GCAAAATGTGCCTCTGGGAGGACCATTTGAGATAGTGGACTATGTCCGAGCGTTTACTAACCGGATATGGTGCGTAGGCAGCGACGGCGACGGTTTACGAGGGTATACGAGCTTTTTACTATCGACAGGTAACTATCGTCCATTTTTGGTCGATAGCTGAGTAGACAGGTGTCAATAGAGTGAGCGATAGTGACCGGAAACTATCGACCTGCTTACTATCGACACAATTATCGACAAAGTAGACTGGGCCTTAGTACTGACCCGCCTGGGGTTCGCGTGTGAAGATGCTCCGCTAGGTAGGTGCTCGGAAGAGTGCCACGGATATCGTGCAGAAGTATATATGTCCTTTTTTTCTCACGGGTGGCCGGCCATAGGAAGAAAGAGACTGCCTGGTATATTTATCTGTTGGGTTTTCGGAACGGGACTGCGAGAACAAGGTCTTGTTTTTCTCGCAGCTCAAGAGAGGAAGCCAGGAAAGTTGCCGCGGTGGGCGAAACGAAGTCGTCGCTGACTCGTCGGTATCTACTCCATGTATCCTATATACAATCAGCTCCACTTCTTCCTCCCTACCTGAGTACTGATCTGCTTTTAATCCCAAGCGTCCTTCCTAGGTCACCATATCGCCGGATCCATGCGACTCCGTCGCCGCTCTTATGTTATACCTACAACAAACCGCAAGATTATGCGCGCCCATGGGGAAGATCTCAATGTGAACTGTCAAGGTAGGTAACGGCGAGACTGCTTATGACGCTGTGTTCGCAATGGCAAGTTTGTCTCTTGGGCAAGATCGATACGATTTTTCATTATCGGCGAGGGCCACTGCAGCATTTATGGGCCAACTATGTCAATGTGCCTGCTTCCAGGTTGGATGCTTGAGAAAGACGGACGGGACGAGAGACAAAGGAGAGAGGAAGTCGCACGGAGAGGGGGAAGAACAGCTGATGTTATTAGGTGCGACCCGGTCTACGAGGCTACGAGGTTCCTGTGCGCCAAGCGCGACAAGCATGATGCGATCTCGCTGGGGGTCCAAAGCCAAGAGATATCGTTGGTATACCACACCTCCTTCCCACACTTCCTCCTTGTTACTCCGTCGCTCCTGTATTTTCAATATGGCTTGCTCCTACTGCGAATGAGGTGTCGCACGTTCCCTTTTCATCTCTAAGAGAGTCGATGGCGCGCGCTCTCAGACGTGCCGTCAAGACGGCGACGTGACGTTATCCCGTCGCCATGAAGTGTACGTGTCGGCAGGTTCCAATGAAGTTGTGTTCGTCCACTCGCACGCGTTTGCTCTGTGTGTTCATGCAGAGACATTGGGTGCAACTTCCTCCAGACATGAGTGTCGGATGACGTGCCGACTGCTCACAGCTTCCATGTTCTTGCCGTTTCCATGGTTTGTTGTTCTTGCAGTCTATTTCAACCTCACGCAGTCTCCTTCATCTACCTCAACATCCCATCCCATCCACTTCTTCCACGGCCAAGCACGAGACATCAACAACCACAGCAGCGCTACCGTAGTCTACGCACGAAACCCATCAAGATGTCGTCCTTTGGTCGCAGCAATCAACCGGCCGCCGTCACCACCGCCGCCGTCGTCGACGACAGCCACGAGAAGCACGACTTTGACGATGCCAGTCTCAGCACTCGGCCTACTTTTGGCCAATGGCTCAAACTTCACTGGCGTGACATCCTGACCATGATCGCCATGGGCGCCATCGGTCTCGGCGTGTACGAGGCCCCGCCAGCTCCGTCTCGTAGCTTCCCCGTCTACTACCCAGACGGCGACGTGGTAAGCTGCAGCACCAGCAAGCAAGATCAGGAGCACTACTGACAACTCTCGCAGGTCTTCCCACAGTACGCCTATCCTTCCCGCCACGAGATCATCCCAATTTGGGCCGCTGCCCTGCTCGCTTCACTGGTTCCCATCCTCGTTTTCCTGCTGATGCAGTTCCGCATCCGCTCCTTCTGGGATGTCAACAACGCTGTTCTGGGCCTATTGTACGCTCTCATCTGTGCAGCTGTCTTCCAGGTCTTCATCAAGTGGTAAGAAGAGACCGAACATACCCCACAACCTGTCTGAGACCGCTGCTGACCTCTGTCCACCACTTTCAAGGTTGATTGGTGGTCTTCGCCCACACTTTCTCGCAGTTTGCAAGCCTCGCACCCCAATCAATGGCGCTCAGACTGGCAATGGTTTCGGCAACATCATGTATGATCGCAAAGTCTGCACTGGAGACAAACACGAAATCGACGATGCCCTCGAATCGATGCCCAGCGGACACACAACTGCTGCATTCGCGGGCTTCGTCTTTCTGTACCTCTACCTCAACGCCAAGCTCAAGGTCTGGAGCAACTACCATCCTGCCATGTGGAAGCTGATCGTCACTTACATGCCGATTCTTGGAGCTTGCCTGATTGCAGGATCTCTGACCATCGACGCCTACCACAACTGGTACGACCTTTTGGCCGGAGCCATTATCGGTACTATTTTCGCATTCTCTGCATACCGCATGGTCTACGCCAGCGTATGGGACTTCCGCTTCAACCACATTCCGCTGTCGAGATACGCACCGTTCACATACAACTCTCAGCTCGGTCCATTCGGTGGCTTCCAGGATGCTATGTGGACTAGACAGGCTGGCTGGGGCCAAGGTTCTGCCTCTGTGGGTGGTGCGCCATTCGACGTCTCCAATCAAGGTGGCTTTACAGCTGGTACTAGTCACGGCAATGGATTTGGAGCACAGCAGGGTGTGTCTCGCAAGCCTGTCGGTATCAGCCCGGTTGCAGGTGAACAAATGGTCTAAGCTTACGATTGAATGTCACGAACACGTTACGAGATGGAGCGTTCAGCAAAGGGGGCTTTGGGGAGACAGTGAGAAGGCATGGAAGCCATATGGCTTAAGCAATACCCATACACGACAGTGGTAGGCTATCATACTGATTGATCATAAGCTACATAAATTGCTGAAGCATACCAAGCAAGAAACATTCTCCGATTGCACTTGTTGCCGCTGCACGTGAACGTGCAATGAACAGCCAGTGTTACCCTTACTCTACAGAACAGATCGTGGTCCCTCGAAGTCGAACACGGCAATATCTCTGCTCCAGTTGAAAATCATTGTAGCATAACAACATACATGATGTTGAAAAGTTTGCAGGGAAGTCCCAGTGACGCTTCGCGAGCCAATGCTCATGTCGAAGTCAAATGCCAAGACCTTGGCGAGTCACCAATTTCTCACGCTCTGCTCCCCTACTCAGTTCCCTTCACTTCAGATCTACACATATTGATGCTTGGGTCATTTCTTTTTGGAATACTCCCATGCAAGGACCAAAAATGACGATGCCACCAAAAAAAGACCGCAACGCATACATACCTAATGAGCCGTACTGATTGATACATCTTGGAATCTTACCCGCCGCACGTTAGGTAGGTACCGACTTAGTTTCATTGTTTTCGCGCGTTCAGAGTGAAAGTTCATATAAGGTATACATTATACAACATCCCGGCGTGAGAACTTTATCACCGACCGATTAGAAGGGGGAGCTTCTAGAACTTTAGGGAGCTGAATGATTGGAAGATACAAAGCATTGCTCTGCCATCGAGCGCAACATGCCTGCCCTAACCGCTGATGAGGTGGTTTGCGGCTCTCGGACTGCCACCTTGCGAAGTTGCGAGTATGAGTGTTGCATGGGGCTGGGAAAGTGGCGTCGTGTGGGCAACATCACAGGTACCATAGGTAAGGTAGAGTTTGGGGTTTGGAGTTTGGATGGACATGGGTGATGAAAAATGCTGAACTTGCTGCTAACCAACTAGCATAGGAGGTAGCCTACCTACGATACGAAACGGCTCGTTCCAAAGCCCCATCAGTTACGATTGTTGTGGGCATGACTATACGATTGTCGTGGCTATGTCTAGATACGTCTCAGCCACTGCTTCAATGGTTTCTTCTTGTGTGGGACAAAGGCTAAAAGGTCACGGTTACACGAAAACGTGGAACACGAGGAAAACAGTTTTCGGGAGTGAGGTTTTTTTTTCGTTGACTCGGTCTCGTGTGAAGAGGACTGCGCTCCAAGGCCTTGACGCATGCGCCCTGCGGGAGGCGAATACGTTGCGCCTTCTCGAGCTAGTCGTCGACGAATACGGACAAGACGAGGGGGAGAGAGGGAGAGAGGGGGGGGGGGGGGAGAGAGAGAGGAGGAGTAGTTCG